>NC_034600.1:54259610-54263811 GCF_900095145.1 Mus pahari | reverse complement strand
TGTAATTATGTAGACATATGTATATTTTACACATACATATAAAACACTCATAGGATGAGGAATATATAACAGTATGCCCGTGGTTACGTATGAGTGATTGGGTTACTAGTTGTTTGAGGTTTTGTATATATATATATATTTTTTTTTTCTGTAGTTTTTTCATTTCTTCAATAAACATGATGGACTCTGGGTTTGATTCTCACTGGGCACTACAAAATAAATAAATGAATAAAAATAAAAACCCTGAAGGATTAAGGTCTGATTCCAGTGCTCACAACCAAAGTAAAAATAGCTGGGCCTAGTAATGTGCACTTGTAATCCCAGGGCTCGGGAGGCAGAGCTGGGTAGATCCCTGGAGCTCACGGACTAACCAACCTGACCTACTTGTTGAACACTAAGTCCCTGAGAGCATGGTCAGGACCTGAAGAGTGACCTTGAAGAGTCAAGGTGGTCCTCTGGCCTCCATACACAGCCAGCTATTGGGTACCATCCAGGTATGACTGCCACGAATGTACCTTGAAGGTTATCTTGCATGCAGGGCAATGTTGTGGTTCGTCGGCATTAAAGCTGGGTAGGACCTCTGCTTACTTTCATCCCTTGAAAGTTTGCATGACATCTTCTGGTACTATGAAAGCTAGCACTCAGTGAGGAGGCTTTTACATCAGGCCCAGCTCAGATCCTCCAAGTCCTGTGTCTGAAATGTGTGATGTCTTCAGCATTAGGGGCTTACCTTTGACCTCTGGAAGGGAACCAAGGGCAACAGCAATAGCTTATCTTTTATCAGGAATCTCTTGGATTCCCTTGACCCACAACTCAAAGGGGAGTTTCTTCTGTTTGTTACTGGGATTTTGTTAGATAGTCTATGGTTCTTGACAGGGGGGGTGGGTGGGGGGAGAGTACCATTAGCCCAAGTGAGGTAACTTTATTTCAACTATAAATGTAAACATATAGACATATGCATATTGTATACAATTTTATATAATAAAATATATAAAATAAAATAATATACAATATTCTATATAATTTTAGGTAAACAAAAATTTATTCAGTTCCTCATGACTTTTCAGGCATCTTGGTGTTATCTTTCTTTCTCTGTCTCCTCCCCCATTTTACCTTCTGATCCTTGCCTTCATTAGGGCTTCCCTTGATTCTGTGACGAGGCTTGCTTCCTCTCAATCTCCTTCAATCCTGTCTCCCATCATGACACATATCATCCCAGCACCCTGTTGAAAGCTGGTCAGTTCACACCCGCTTCCATGATTCCTGGGCTCCTTGTGGTTTTGATGAGCATCTTTCTTCATAAAAATCATCCTGTCACTGCTTATGCCCAGACGTGCCAGCAGCCTCGGAAGGGAGCCACCATCCTGAGAGCCTCTACTCCCATCGAGATTACCAACTACTGATCTTCATCCTATCTGAACACTTGAAAGGATGTCCTGAACAGAGGATCAGATGTGGTCCTGTTGTTCTCACCTGTGCCAGCCAGTGAATTCAGAGCAGACCCTGTGTAAAACGGAACGTCTCCTTTAAGTTAAAGAAAGTAAAAGCCTTGCTTACCTGCTCCCCAACTGGGCATATGTTGGCTTTTCTTTCTGTAAAACCAGCACCTAACTCCTACCATCCTCCTGCTAAGGAGATTTCAACACCACAAATCGATGAAAACACCAAAATGCGAGGAGCTCCAGGACACCTGTGGCCTGGTAGGGACAGCTTACACCCAGAGAGACTTCGGGTTCATAGACCTGAGCCCTTGAGGTCACCAGCCCACACAGATGGTTTCAGGGTCTGAACCTTCTCCAGCCCAGCTGAGGACCACTCTGCCTTCCTTCCTTTGTCTCTTCCTGAAAACACCATCTCCATTCAGGACTGCCTCAGAGTTAGGGAAGCACTGGGCCTGTATAGGGTGATGGTGTGATGTAACTGATCACATGTACATGCATGTGTCTGTCTGTATGTATGTGTTGCCTCCCCCAGCCTTGAAAAGGCTGACTTTAACCTTGCTGCCACTGAGCCCCGAGACCACCTGGAGTGGAGCCTAGGTGATTCTATTGTTGGCTCTTTTGTTCTACCTGCTGAGAGACTCTTGAGATATTCCAGAGACAGCATCCTGCTACAGGCTCGCACCTGTAGGACAGACACCAAGAATGGATTGGTGGGGGTGGGGGTGGGGGTGGGGGTGGGGAATGGGCCTCCCCCCTCTTTATAAGCACAGACTTTTAGTAAAATGCAGAAGCCTTGAACAGAAAATCATGTCTTGGTATCCATTATTTCTCTCGCCGTTTTCTCCGATACAGCTCCTGCCTCCCACTCAGGAACCCAGTTAGTGTGGCCACAGTGGGCTACATGTATGTACATATGTGTGTCCAGCATGTGCTGAGAGTTTGAGAGTGGGAGTCTCTGACATCATAAACTCCCCCTCTTTATACCCATCTCTCTCACAGAAGATCCAGAAGGTAAACAATAACACAGCCCCACCTCTCCAAAGCTACCAGAATGCCCTTCAGGTACCGTTTTAAGCTACTTCAAAAGAAATAAACAAGTGATGGATGCCTCTCATATATAATATACCAGGCCTGGAAAATTTCAGTCCAGACCATCTGCTTATCTTCCCAGCAAGGTGTGTCCTGGGTACTTGATTTGACAGCCCAGACTGTCACAACCCCCACCCCCCACCACACACACAAACAGAGTGTTCTTGCCTTCCAGTCCATAGTGGCCCCTATCACTGTAGAGCAGAGCTTCGTTGGGATCGGTGTTGTTTTTCAGTCCAGTTATCTCCCTAGCTTCTGCTTTTTGGCTCTGTCCATTTAGCATCCCACTTCTGTTCTTTGAGGACTATCCCTGAGTTTCAACAGGTTCTCTGTGGGATTTAACCCAATGCCTCTCACTGGCTCTTCATCCCTGGAGCAGCCCTCTGGATACTGTAAATTTACCTTTCTCCCTCCATCACAAGAAAAAAACTATATTTCCCCATCAGATATAAGACAGTTGGTTCTTTACATTCTTAGCCTTGTCTTGTGACTGTTGCTGAAGCTGGTGGCTACAGGCTTTGGAAGACTCTTGAACATTGCTGATCAGCCTTTCATCATAGGACTTTCAGGAGTGCTGTTACACCACCAGAATCCATGAGCAAGAAAGAAGACTGTGGTACAGGGTCACAGGGTTGACCCCACGGGGTGTAATTTCCTTCTGGAAGATACCGCTGCTGCCTTTCCTGAGGTCTCCTCCCTCTTGGGAAGCCTGACAAAAGTCTTCAAGGGGTCTTGAGGTTTGTAGGTCCTGGGACTCTGCAGAGAAGAGACCAAGGAAAAAGTATTAGAGAGTTGAGATCTGGCTGTATCAGTGAGATTAAACACTATCTCAGCACACACACATACACACACACACACACACAGAGAGAGAGAGAGAGAGAGAGAGAGAGAGAGAGAGAGAGAGAGAGAGAGAGAGAGAAAGAGAAAGAGAATAAGGGTATATAAATTTGGAAACCCCAAATGGGGGCAATCATAGAAATGTATGACCATTGTCCAGATCTAAGGAAACTACGTGGATGAGTAATAGGGAGAGATGTAACATGTTATGGACTGTGTGGACCAGGACAAACATTGGCTGAGGATGCAAAGAAAGTGAAACTGTCTTACCTCTGATGGGAAATATGGCGCTTAGATATGGTGAAAACAGTTTGATGACTTCTGAAAATAGTAATCAGAGTCCCCGTGTAACACTAAGCTGCTCTGAACTGCTAATCCCAGAAAATGAAAGGAGGGTATTGATAAGGCATGGGGATATTCTTAGCAGTGTGATTCACACTAGTCCCAAAGGAGAAGCAACCCAGATGGTCTTCAACCAATGAATGAAGAAACAGCACGTGCTATACTCCCACTGGGGAACATTAGTTGGCCATAAAAAGGAATGAGGTATGATACACACACACACACTGTAACACGGGCGAGCCTTGGAAACATTGTGCTAATTAAAGCAACCATCCACAATAGACCTTACTTATGTTGTCTGATCTCATTGCTATGAAATGTCAAGATCAGGCAAGTGAATGAAGACAGAAAGACCAGTGGTTGCTTAAGGCAAGGATTGGGGTGGGTGGAGGGAGTGGGGAGGGTGGTGCTATTAAGCAAGGGTTTCCATTTTGCTTGCCCTCTCCCTCTCTCCTCTCCCTCCTCCTTTCTCTCTCTCTCTCTCTCTCTCT
>NC_034600.1:54258507-54259600 GCF_900095145.1 Mus pahari | reverse complement strand
TCTCTCTCTCTCTCTCTCTCTCTCTCTCTCTCTCTCTCTCTCTCTCTCATCTCAGTCTTGCACATTCTAGGCAAGCACTTCTACTACTGAACTACATACTCAGCCCAGCCCAGCTCAGCTCAGCTCAGTTTCTCCTGGAGTGATAAAGGTGCCCTGCCATTAGCTCACAGCGATGGCTGTACACCTTTGGAGGTATCAGAGCTGTTGAATTTTGTATCTCGAACGGACACGTCTTCTAGTGTGTAAATGATAGAACAGTGAGGCTATATTTGTTGTCACTTAGGCATTAGAGGCTGAGTGTTGTGTGGTGCTAGAGTCTCAGCACTAAGGAAGCTGAAGCTTCAAGGTATAAGTTTGAGGCTGGCCCAAGCTTCATAGCAAGTTCCAGGCCAGCATCAGCTAAGCAGTGAGACCTTGTCTCAAAAAAAAAAAAAAAAAAAAAAAAAAAAAGAACGAACTTTGTATGGAAGCACAGAGCACGGCTTAACCATCTTCAATCTGTAGCTAAAAGGTCTTTAGGTTTGCCAAGTATAGACCTGAGGCAGGGATGTTTCAGGCCCGCTCTGGGGAGTTTAGTCTGTGTTTTTCATTTTAAGGTGATTAAGGATCCAACCAAGCAATGCCAAGTTCACAGCTGGTCCAGGGGAATAAGTTATCTAATGACAGGCACCATTGTCCCTGAGCGCTTGGCCAGCCCTGCGGCCCAGGCGCACGCACGCTTCAGCAGGCAGAGTGTGTGCCCGCTGGCACAGACAGCGAGCCAGGATCCAAAGAGGCTCTTTGCGGGGGAAACACATCTCTAGTAAAAGCCTTTCCATTTTGAAAAACTGTCCCGGCACCACCTGCAGCTGTAACTCTATTTGGGTCCCTTGGCTGGGAAACGGATGGAATTTTTCAACATGACCATTTTACAGCTTGAAAGATAAACTTTCTCTCTTTTTTTTTGTTGTTCTGCTTCAAATATTCCACTTGTTGCTAAGATTCCTCCAATAGAAGTTGAGTTTCACCTTTAGAATATTTACATTTGTCTTCTGAGACTCACTCTGGAGACTGTCATGAACTGAGAAATTGAAGCTCTAACTCAGCAGCTTCG
>NC_034600.1:54253507-54256007 GCF_900095145.1 Mus pahari | reverse complement strand
TATAGTTTCACTGGGCTTCTAATGTTTTTACCTTAACAAGCCTTCTGGGAGTCCCAGGGACATTGGTAGATGAGAAAAAGATTGACTGGTTCTTTCAGTATAAAATATCTTTTTTTATTCCAAAATGTTTTTTTTTAACATTTTGACATCAGCTCAAGGTATGATATATATGATATATATATATATATATATATATATATATATATATATATATATATATAAAATCATGTTTGCTTTGCATTGTAGCTACGCACAAAGTAGCCATTGAATAGTTTCTTTAACATATATTTACTAAGCACAACTCTAGTATTGAAATAAGAAACATACAAAGCCTGTATTTCCTAAATTAATGATTAATGTTCTTGGAAGATTATTGTTCCTTTCATCAAACCATAAATTAAACATTTTTATGGATTTACAAAACACATGGCCTGCATATGCCACACTGTTATATCTGTATTATTTCCATATAAGAGATTTATTGCCTTATAATAGCAATTTGGAGAGGAAAGATTGGTGTCGGGTCTTTGAAGATGTAGTTCATGGAAAGAGCCAATGGTTGAGTTTCCTTCATGTGAAAATTTTACTGTAGAATATATTCATCTATTTTTTGTCGTGATGATCCATAGACATGTCTGTGTCAGGCAGAAATCCTGCTGCTCCATTTAGTCAGACCTGGAATCAAACCTCTTCAGAGTTTGGGGGAAATTTAATGCTCTTTGAAATGACATGACATGTCCTCATGAGCTAATCTGTCCACAAAGAAAAAGAGGAGGAGAAGAAGAAGGAAGAGAAGGAAAAGGAGGAAGGGGAGGGGCAGAGGGAAGGGGAAGAGGGGGAGGAGGGGGAGGAGGAGGAAGAGGGGGGATAGAGGGGAGGAGGGGAGTGGAGGAGGAGGAGAAGGTTGATCTTTACTAGGTGATAGAGGAACCTGGTAATAAAGAGTCCATGTGAGGTTGACTTATAGAGGTAGACTTCATTAATCTCAGCTGACCATCCTGACTGCTATAAGTAAATTATCTGAAGGGCTAAATGGAGTATGGATCTTTGCCATAGCAGCTATGTAGAGCCTTTGGGCTTTTCTAACTCTTTATGAAAGTTAATTTGGCAAGAAATAGTTCCTGAAATAATCAACTGCAGCAGTCCAGTTGGAATCCTAAATAGACAAGAAAAAAATCCCTATTCTATGTATAATATATAATATATATGTACATATATATGTACACATACATAATATTTAAGGATACGTATTTTGTATTTTCTAAAGCATAAGTGATTTGATTTTTACTGTCAGGGTTTATATAAGAAATTGTGTAATTTTTTAATTAACAATTTTATTTCTGGCAACAAATGTTTTAAATAAGCAAAATAACACCAAAATGACTTTAAATCACTTTATGGACCTAAAGGAACGTCATGGAGACAGTTTATTTTGCTTTTTCTCCGAATATGAAAGCCAACTTCTCATATGATCCAGCCAATTCCTAGGGAAATTCATCTGTATTTTATCGCTGTCCATGGCACCAAAGATGTTTATGGGAAAACATAGCAATTCTCCCTGAAAACCTCAGGGTATATTTTGGCTACAAGTAACTAACTCAAGTGGCTTGCTTGAGTGGCAACTGGTCCAGGTCCCTTAGGTCTTTTACTACCCACCAAGGAAAGTTCTGCTCATATCTCATAGGACAAATCGGGCCTATGGGAAGTGTCAAGGCTCTAGACTTCCAACTGGGCATGTTGAACTTCCTCACAATGTTAAGTGTGTTAAAACTCCTGGCCCAGGTGACCAGCAAGTCTATGTCACCTAAAGGTGAGGACAGTGTCCTTTGTGGCCATCATGATGAAGGCTATGTTACTCTGAGCATATTCAAAATCTCTTCGAATCCGTTCCCACTTCCAGTCAGCTTCCCTTTGGAAAGAATGTCAGAAACAGACACAGTAAACTCTTTCTAACTTAGCCTTTTCTGTGACATAAGGAAGAGTACAGCTGTCAAAATTAAACATTTCCAATTATGAAAAGCCAAGCTTTCAGGAAGCTGTCCTGTAGACCAGTGGATTATATGGGGAGAGGTGAGGATTGAAGTGTGGCTGGACTTAATGAATGTATGCGTGGATACATCAGTGGGTATAAGCCTTTGTATAATTAGTGTGAGTTAATAATGAGAGTGATGACTTTAAGAGAGACTCTGTTCTGGCTAAGAAAATGTCCATGCCCTCCAGGTAGTGGAGTCTTAGCACAAACAAAGGACCACACCAGCATTTTTGCCTCTATTGTACAAAATGCATAATCTATAGTGCATCCATAGAGGTAAACCTCCCCCACCGTAACTATCTCAGGGCCCATTACCGGATGACCAGAAGCCTCCTGAAGAGCTCTTAGGTTGACTGAGCACGAAGCCGTCTTCTTGGTCTTGGTTTCCATGCTCTGACCATCCTGGTATCTTCCTGTAGCTGGGGAGAGAGGGAGAGGGAGAGGGAGGGGGAAGGAAAGGGGAGGGGG
>NC_034600.1:54234679-54252766 GCF_900095145.1 Mus pahari | reverse complement strand
CCAGTAAAGAACATCCCTCCATGGCCTCTGCATCAGCTCCTGCTCCCTGACCTGCTTGAGTTCCAGTCCTGACTTCTTTCAGTGATGAAGAGCAATGTGGAAATGTAAGCTGAATAAACCCTTTCCTCCCCAACTGCTTCTTGGTCATGATGTTTGTGCAGGAATAGAAACCCTGACTAAGACAGGTATGGTGGCATGTGCATCCTAGCACTGGAGAGTCAAGATAAGACAGTTGCAAGTTTAAGGCCAGCCTAGCCTACACAGTTAAATCTTGTCTGAAAAACAAAACCCATGATGAATAAAACAACAAAAAACATGAGTTGGATACTTTATAAGAAAAATTCCAATGGCAGTGGCTAGGAGTTTTCTCTTTTCGAGAAGAGATAGGACATGGGGAGTCCAGGCTCGTTATGAATGTCTACAAGACCGTCAACATTTCTGGCTCCTTCTTTCTTTCTTTTTATTCATCCTTAGGGTTGCCTTCCATTTTCAGGTTCCCCACTTTCACTGCTGGCCATAGCTCAAGATATTTCCAAAACTCTACAGACCACTTCTAGGTTTCAGAGAGGATGAAGGAGGGAACACGGAGAAACAGGTGCATTTCATCTTCCTGTCCCTTTATAAGGAGCTTTCCTTGAAGCCTGATTTTGATTAATATATTATTGTTATTTTATGTGTATTGGCTTTTGCCTGCATGTCTCTCTGTGTGTGCCCTGTGTATGACTGTGTTCCTCAGAGGCAGAAGAGAGTGCTGAGCTGCCCCTGGAGATAGGGTTTTGGATGGTTTTGACCCACCATGTAGGAGCTGGGAATAGAATCTGGGTCTTCTGCAAGAGCATCAAGTGCTCTTAAGGAATTGAGCTGTTTCTCTAGCTCCTGAAGTCTGATCATTTAAACACTGCTTGCACCTTGGAGTTCATATCTATGTACAGAGATGAAGGGAGTCTTTCAACTGAGGTGAGATTGTTAAGACAGAGACAATGGGTAGATAGTCTTAATTATGTGACTATACTACACTTCTGACTCATTCCAGACACCAGGACCCAAATTTTAAGTAAGAAGGCATAGTACTACCTCTTGGGTGTTTACAAGCTCCTCCAGGTCACTGGACTGAAGGCAGGTAGTCACGGATCTAATACTGAAGGAGCCTTCCAACATGGGGCACGTTGTGCTGGTGTGAGTGATGAAAAGCTGGCTCAGAGGTCCCATTGGCCTTAACGCTGACATCAACTGAGACTCACCCATCAGATATGACACCCAAGATAGGTGACATGGTAATGGATGGTAAGAGAAATGGCAATTTTTGTGTAGATAAGAGAAAGTAAATGTGTGTAGTCTATAGACTTCACAGGGACATCTATGAGAAGATGAACATTGTTTCACGTGGCCTTGCTGAGGGTTATTACTCGTGTGTGGCATGTCTGTGTTTTGAGCCAGGCATGTTAAGCTTCAGAGCAGACTGTGGATCATAGGTGTCCTTGACTGAGTGACTGGGCTGTGGGTGAGAGGAAAGGCTCCCCCTACAGCAGTGAAGGAGCACCATGTTGGGTGAAGGCACTCAGTCCCTGGAAAGCTAGAGGCTTCCCAGGGTCCATCACCTGTGACTACACATGAGTGAGACACACCACTCCTTCAATAGCTGTGACTTGACTCAGACACTCATATCCACAGGCTGTTTCAAACCTATTGGTCTCCATTATGACTTTGAGCAGCCTAAAAACTGGCCACTCCTACCAGAGAGACAGTCCCCTGTATACCTTGGCAAAAAGGGACTTTATGTGGATACAACATACATAATACACTGTGGTCATTAATGGGGATTACTGTGTCTTCCTCGGAGCCTTCCAGTTGTATCTGCTTTACCATTTCTAGGTTTCTAGTCTCTCTCTCTCTCTCTCTCTCTCTCTCTCTCTCTCTCTCTCTCTCTCTCTCTCTCCCTTCCTCCCTCCTTCCCTCTCTCCCTCCCTCTCCCTCTATCCCCTCTCTCCCATCCCTTAGTTATTCTGATCTTCACTCCATCATCCAAGGTACATAGCTGCCTAAACACTGATGCGCCACTGTTTCCTCTGATGGATCTTGTCCTCTTGACTTGGAAATGACTTTCATGGCTTGCCCAAAATAATGCCAGGCATTCTTACAATTAAGAAGTCTGTTGTTTTGTTTTGTTTTGTTTTTTTAAAAACCAGCAGCTGCTGCTAAGAGGTTGTACGGGAGAGAGTACTCCCATGATGGTAGAGCCCTTGGTGCTGGAGTGGAGAGACAGAAGAGAGGGCCAGGCTGAGGAACCTGGGTGGTCCCTCAGTCAGAAGCTCTGAAAGGTTGGGTCGGGGGCTACCCTTCTTGATGGTTTCTGTAGCGTCACATCCAAAAGGACCCAAAGGCACTGACGCTGAAGTTGGGAGGTCCGCAATGATGTTGGGACTTGAGTGTAGAGCCTGAAGTTAGGGTTGTGAGAAGTACAAACAGTGGAGGGAATAAAACGCAGCCCCGCCGCCTCTCACCGAGATGGAAAACTGTGTAATAGGAATAACATGTGACCCACATCCACAATTTTAATTTCTCTTGGACCCATCCTAAGGAAGACACAGGTGTAATTAATTTTTATAATGAATTTTATTTAACCTTACATAGCCAAGATATTATCGGTTCAACATGTAATTAATAGAAAACTATGAAAGAGACACTTTGCAATTTTTTTTTTCCTGATACAACATCTGCCATATGTTGTACTCACCGCATGCCCAGGTTCAGCCTGGTACCTTCCAAGTATCCATAGCCACAAGTGACTAGTGGGCTGTTCTACTGGTCAGCATTGCCCCAGGAAGGTCTCTTCTTCCGTCAGCACAGTCGCCTGCCTTTGTCTTCTCTGATCTTCTGCCATCTCCCCATCCCCTTCTTCTTTCTACTTCCTTCACGGCTCTGACCCCCTTTCCCCCTGTTTTTTTAATTCCTCTAGCAATGTCTTTCTCATTAGAAATAATAATGAAAGATTCTAAACCAAAAGGCAGAAAGCAGAGTGTTGTGGTAGCTAGAAAGGGACATAAGACAAATGGTATGCAGTTCTTGACCAAACCAAGTCAAACTCCAAGAAGAAATAAAAGTGGAAGCAATTGGGAATTAGACAAAAATGTGAGTTTTGTATGGAAAGGAGGCTGTTACATTAATTTCATTCATAATAAGAAAAGGACTCCTAACCCTCTATGATTTAATTACTCTCTGCCCATGTGCGTCAGATTGCCCAACAGTAACCATGCTTCTTTCAGTGGATAGAATCTGCCTAATTGCTCCATCTTCATGAATTAGCATCCAAGCTCAGGCCCGTGTGTGGGAAGCATTTCTCAGAGACTATGCGCTCCTTGGCCACGTTAACTCACCAACACTCATAGGCTTGTGTTTAAAGCAACTGACTATCCAATTGTTTCTTTCTGACTCCTTCCTCTCTCCTCTTTGATGCTTAAGAGCAGCTGGCCAGAATCTGGAGGTCATGTAAGGGAGTGGTTGACTCAGACCCTCAGCTGTGGCTTCTGTGGGACTGGCAGCTCATCTTCTCGGTCTTCAGCACATAGTAATCCAGGTTGGTTCCAAGCAGATTTGTGGTTTTTATCTTCCTTAACTTTCTTATTTCCCTCGGCTTCCATCCCATTCAGTGTGTTATCGCTCAGTTTTGGTGGACATTGACATCCAGGTTATGCCAGCTTGTCTGTGTGATAGGAACGAGATACAGAGAAGTAGAATGTTTGTTTTTCTGAAGTCTTACTGGGGTGCTCCGAAGTTATTCTACCTGAAACAGACAACACACACTGTGTTATTATAAGACAAGTCCAAGTCCACCTTCTGAAATGGAAATCGAGAAGTTGGTTGAGTAGCTTGCCTGTTCGTTCCTGCAGTTTGCTATGTCTCTGATTAGTGTGTGTTTTTCCTACTGTGGACTAGTTCCATGTTAAAAGACTTCATTCGTTAGCTTCAGTCTCACTAGTTAAGCTAAACCAAAGACCCTGTTGTTTTCTGTCGGGCATACCCACCACCCACGTTATCTGACCTTATAAACATGTTTAAATAGATTTCCCGGATAATAACCATTCTAGCTGGCAACTTCCCGTTCAGATATTACAGAAGGCACAGTGCAAATTAGAGGGGAGAGCAGAAGCACTAAGAATCATGAGACCCCAGATAAATATAGTAGAACTGCCTGCTCCCGTGAGGACAAGGCTGAGTTCTAATCCTGGTTCATCCTCTGAGTCAGTGGACGAGTCTGGGAAACTCAGAGTCAAACAATGATTGACTTCATCCACTGGTGACTCAAGCCGTTGATTTTGATAAATGGGGGCCAAAGAAGGAGTCTGCAGTCACAGAGACACCTCATTTCCATCCCGGGTGTTTCACTGTTCCGTGGGCTTGTGCTGAGTTCACTGGGAGGGGAAACAAAGATGTCCTTTATGTATGACAGAAGGAAAAAATGGTACTCACAGGGCAGCTGGCCTTATCAGCAATGAGAAGAATCTAAAGGTTAGCAGATGGCAAACAGAAAGAACGGTCTAACCTGATGTCAGAAGGTAGCCTTTCAAAGATGGCTTTGTTCGACTGAATGCCATCCTGGCTTAATGTGTTTTATGCTCTGTGCTTTAGAGCGGTAGTGCAGTCTACCAATGATGGGGCATGCAGCAGGAGCTGGGGACAGCACTCGGCACATTCCAGCGAGTGCTGCGTGGGTGAAAGCATTGTTAATATCCTTTTCACCTTTACTGGCAACATGATTTGTTTACTTGATTCCCTGATGATTAAAACTGTCAAATAGTCAGGATGTCTTTCTTTTCCTGGCTTCCGGGCTAAGGTTTGTTTTAGTGAGCAGTTACTCTGGTGGTCTGATATATCTTTTTGTAACCAGCATTTTGTAGGGCAGCACACTTTTTTTTTTAAGGGAGAGGGGAACTGTTTCAGAAAACTGTTTTCTAGTCTTTATAAAATAAGCTGAATCTATGCTGCCCCACTTATCCCATAGAAGTTTATCTCCATATTTGCCAAGTCTAATATAAAAACTGCACAATATATAAAACTGTAGAGCAATTTGCTGTACAAGTAGCTTGATTGTCTCTTCGAAATACAGAAAATAAGCCTGCATACTACAGGGAGAAAAGCCATTTGACAACTTGAAAAAGAAAAATATAACAAATTTATGTAATTCCTTCTGAAGGTGAAGAAACAACTTCAAATACATGATTGTTATTATTACTGAGTAGTCAATAAAACAGCAGAGCACTATACTATACAATACTATATCATACCATACCACTCTATACCATTCCATTCCATACCATATCATATCATACCATACTATACCATACCATACCACACAATATCATACCATACCATACCATAGTATAGTATAGTATAGTATAGTATAGTATACTATACTATACTATACTATACTATATAATTCATGCCCTCCTTGCCCTTTCTTATTTTGGGAGACACAGTTTCATGTAGCCAATGAATTCCAACTCACTATGTGGTTGGAAATGACCTTGGGTTTCTGACTGTTATGCCACTGCTTCCTGGGTGTGAAGATTACAGATGTGTTCCACCACGCCTGGTCACCATACCTAGTTCTATATAGCATTGGAGATAGAAACCAGGGGTTTTATGCACGCTAGTTGAGTACTACAATCAAAGCTGCATCCTTACCCTGTCATGTACATATTTTTGCCCCTGATATATTAATGTCCCTATAAATGTTGGAAGAAAGACAGACTTGCACTATTCTTTGAGCAGAGGTGACAGCTTTACAGGTTGGCTGTGTCATCTCTGATCATAAAGTTTATAACTGAGCCAAAAATGGGAATATTGAATGCTGCATTAGAGTATGACAATGTCTCCCAGGAAACAACAACAATGAGAAGATAAGCTGGACTTGCGGAATATGGGTGGGAAAAAAAAATCTGACGGTATGGAGTCATTTAGAGTAGGGTCTACTTCAGTGAAAATCTTAATTACTTCCTGTGTAAGCAGCTGACTTCAGTGATGCTGAGGAAAAGAATTTCTGACCTCTGCAAAAGCAAGGACTCTGATTCTCCAGCTGTCCCTCCCAGTTCCTCACATGTAGTAGCTCCTCTGTACATCCTCGGTGATTGAATGGGTCATTTTTCCATGACATCTCTGTCACTATCTCTCCCTTTATCTGTTAAAAATTCCTTCCACATATTTTCCTCTCCCTCTGGCTAAGGCAATAAGCTAAACTGGAGTTGCATGTAAGAAATGACATTAGTGTGGATGTCTGTTGTTTGAGCTAAACTGGAGTTGCATGTAAGAAATGACATTAGTGTGGATGTCTGTTGATTGAGCATAGTGAGAAAACCCAGGTTCCATTCCTCTTCTTGGATTCTGTCCCTTCATGAAGGATGAGAACCTTTGGCATGGGTTGGACTTTAGAGATCATAAACCTGTCGTGGCAGGGCAGGGACACAGCTGTTACGGAGATTGGCATCTCTTGACTTCCTCCAGTGTTCTTCCCATCTCTTGCATATGTACGTATAAATGCACTGTATATGTGCATATATGTCTATATATGGAACAATATCCAAGTCTAAAACCACAACCAAGCCTCTGCTCAAATGGGCTTGTCATTCTTGTGAAACTTTAGTAACGTCAAGGTCAACTGAAACTCAACCAAAATGGGTAACACCATTTGCAAATTGTCTTTGATCCATGAAATGAGTTTCTGGTTAGATACGATCAACACCTATCACAGGTAACTTAAGAAAAATAATTATGATTATTATGAAGTGGCAGCTAGACATTAAGTTTGACTGTATGCCAATCAGGAAGTGGTTGTGAATGCCCTACAGTGGATTATAAAGCAATTTACTGAATGCCAGAGTTGAAGAGCTTTCAGCATATCAGCCGAATCTCTGCCTTCGGGATTTTGAACTTGAACTAAAAATGAATAGTACGGGGCAGAGCTGAGTCCCTGTTAATTGGTGAGAATTCAAGCAAAGGTGCTGCCACCACAAGGCATCAAGGAAGTCTGTGTCACAGCGAGTACTGGGATACTTAAAGGCTAGGTGAGGATTTTAAAAAGTGGGATACTGACTTTGATGTCCAAGAGATACAGAGAAAGGAAGAAAACCAGGAGCTAGCAATCTTAGTGGTCTGACGATCAGATCTTAAGTCCACAGTACAATATGCCCCGTGCATGGATTGGTTCAATGGCGTCTCTCTGTGATGCCCACAGACCCATACTCTGAAAGGTTTCGGAGACAAGCACTCACCGCTGCAGAGCAGCGCCCTTTAGGTGAAGGGACAGCCTCTCTGCCCAGGAACAGCATTCACTGTGCTGAGGTGACCACGTTGGTGTGCCATTCCCTTGCTTTTCTGTGACTTTGGTGCAGGGTTCATCACAGAGAGTCTTTTTTGGTCTGGAAACCTGAAGATCAGGTGTTCATGAGGGTCTATGTCTCCCTAGGGAGAAAAAGTGTAAGTTCAGATCCACTTCTCCAGTGACTCATAGGTAGAACTCAGAGTTCCACAGGATCAGACTTAAGGAGCCTTTGGGAAACAGTTCCTGAGTCTCGCTTGCCTTGTCATTTCTCTGTCTCTACCCATCATCCATTTCCCCTGCTTCCTTATGCAATCAATCTTCATTTTATAATTTGTATTTGGGAAAACTGTCTCCTGCCTAGTAGAAGACAGCACATCTGTCTTCCCACTGGAGCTGGAGTCTACAAAGGAAATGCAGGAGAGAAAAGGTGAGGATATAGCTGGGCTAGAATCCGATCTCTATTTTCCAGTCATAGAAGGCTCCAATACACATTTTCTTTCTTCTCCGGTTTCTAAGATAAAATAGTAGAGGTCCCGAGGTTGGTAAGGCCAGATAAGCAATTCCCCAAATAGAAAATAATCAGCATTCCCAATACAATATGCAATTTGAGACAGTGGTGAGCAAAAGCACAATCATAATCATAGCCCTGTATCAGTACTCTGTACCCACACATCCTCTTGCTCATCCCGGCGATGTTTACCAGAGGCAGCTAGCCAGAAAGGAAGTCAGCCGTGGGGGCTGCGCAGTGCCAGGAGCCAGCCCATCAAGAAGGCATTTGTGACTTTTCAGGGCGTGGGGGTGAAATGGAACAAAAGTAGTGTCTGTCTGTTTGCGTCATGGGAGCAGCATTGGGAGAAATTGCTCCCGACCAATGAATGCCAGTTGGTGGAACCCAGATTTTTAAAACAAACTAGCTGTTGGCCAGAGGGCTATCTGAGGATGCAGCCCATCAGTGGGGCTTGCTCCTTCGGCGTGGCTTTTCCAGGAGTGCTGGTCTGTGATAGGCTGTGCTCATGTGATGATTACTGTACCATGCGTCTGCTGACTAACGATATGCAGACTTTCCAAAGCTCAACTGTTTTATAGTGTTCCAAATGAATACCAAGAGCATTTCTGGGAAGAGGGAGTGAACTACTGTGACATATGGACCAAATCTGAAGATTTGTCTGAAACTGATCAGTTGACTGTGTGCCTCCTATATACCCTCTAACCCCTTAGGAATATAAAACTCAATCATTGTCACATGGTCTAGTGACTTAACTCTGCTTATACCATAAGATGAGTTTATATTCCATGAATTTTGACTTTCTGAGGAGAAAGTGAATCTCAGTTCTCATGAATTAACAGCAACTGAATGGTTTATACAGAAATCATATTGAGAGGAATGCCATTCTAAAGTACAAGTCAAAGACATTAAGATTAAAATACACTGTGTAGCTCTACCTCATCCACCATTCCAAGTTAAAAATACATTGAGCGGTTCTTTTAACCTGATTTGTTCTTACCGTTCCTCATGGTCCCTTGAAGTCACATAGCTAGAACTTTGTGATTACAGCTGAGGGGATCATCAGTCTATAGCTAAATGAAAGAGTGAACAGGAGCTAAGCTGTCTATTTGTCACTGTATTTAGAGTCTCTCTTTCAAACAATGCTCATTAAAGCATTACTAACCTTGTAAATTCGTTTTACTACATTCCTTTAGAGCAAAGATGAAATTCAGTTTGTTCACTATCCATCTGTTTACCCACCCACCCACCCACCCACCCACCCACCCATCCACCCATCCACCCATCCACCCATATGTTTGTCCATGTATTCTACCAATCTGTCTGAAGAAAAGGAAGGTTTTAACTTAAACACTTTCTTGTTGATAATATCCAGTGTTAGCTGTGTCCCTTCATAGAGATTTTACTGAGAGACTTATACAAGGACTAAAAAAATTCCAAAAACTAAGTGATATATTATTGCCTTGTGAATCATTCCTTTCAAACAAACTGCTTGGGACAATTAGGTAAGTATAATTAGAAAGAAACGTAACCTCCAGGCGGCGCAACAACTCCCTATAAATTCTATGGCTTTAAACCAAACAAACTCATCAGCCTTCAACCTGCAGGTCAGAAGTCTGAGATGGGACAAAGGCAAGCTATATTTCTTCTAGAAATTCTTCTAATATAGAATCTGCTTCCCTCCCTTCTCAGTTCTTAGAATTTGCTTATATTTCTGATCTCATGTCCCAGTTCAATATTTCAAACCAGGAGTGGTCAGCCAAGGTGTTGCCACGTGACATCATTCTGACACTACCTCTTGTCCCTGTCTTCCACACTTAAAAAAAGAAACTCACACTTGTGTTTGGGAGTGGGAGAAGTCGTGAGTGGGTAAAGTCTTGAGTGAATGTGAGCTGTAGACATGACCATGTCAAGGACCCCAGAGCCTCAGACCTTGGCTGTATCAACAAAAAAGTGTTTAAGTTAAAGCCTTCATGATTTCAAATAGATAGGGAGAATACATGGACAAACAGATAGATGACTAGATGGATGGATGGACAGAGAGTGAACAAACTGAAGCTCATCTTTGAATGAGAAAGAGGCTAAGAGGGAAATAGCCAAGCCTTCCATTGGTCTATGTGTGGGTTTTGATAGTGTGTCCAGAAATGTCCCCCTCAGCTTCTCTCTCTAATATGTGCTGCTGGAAGATTATTCCCCAAGAGACCGCTTTTACTGAAATGAGGTATACCTGCCTGCTTGTTCAGCCACATATCATAATCCCACCTTCTTATTGATCAGTGTGTAATAATCCTGCCTCGCTGTTCAGCTGCTGCAACAAGCCCGCCTCTTTTTTCAGCTCTATATAATATACATGTTGAGCTTCTGGAGTGTCGTGGTGTCTCCAGCAGAGAATCCAGACCACTTGTCCCTGTCTCCTGCCCATATGGCTGTTCTTCATTCCCTCGGCACCCCAGTCAAGTCCAAGTCTTTGGAGCTGTGCCCAGGCATGGTACTTGTGGTTACATTGGGAACACCTAACAGATCCCATCTCATAAGCAATCCCAGGTTGTGTCTCTATCTCTAGGCCTTTAACTTAAACACTTTTGTAATTTTCTTCTTGAAGTATTAGATAATATATTCCTGGGGGTCTAGACATTAGAATATAGACCTTGAAGGGTCCTATTCCGACTCCCACCATAGGGTTCTAAATGTCACCACAGTCACACGTTGTGTTTGATCCTAGAGCATACCATGTGGTCATCATCTCAAACTTTGCCTTCTCCATGCCACTTGTGACTAAAAGACTCATTTGTTTTATGGACAGGAATGTAGAAGATCTGGAAATAAGTTGGAAGATTAAACAAATATGGAAAGTTAGAATGATGGAAGAATGGAAAGAAGAAAAATATGGAAGATGGAACTAAAGAATGCGAACCAGAAAAAGTTGTGCGGGCCCAGAATAAATATTTATTACTTACTTGGTTTCAAAAACATTTTTTTTTCCTGGTCCTGGGGTTCAAACTCAGGCTCTTAGACATGCTTAGCTAGTACTCTACCACCTGGCTGTATCCCCCACTCATCAAGAAATAGTCTTCACGTGGGCTTTAAGTTAAGGTTTATGGAAAATAAAACTGGAGGAGAGCAGGCACCTTACTAGATCTAAGGAGCTTCTTAGAGGCAAAACACATGTACAGATGATAGAAGCTCACCCATCATCCACCTGGAGAAATGGACTCTCTCATGCCCCTCAGATAATCTGCTTTACTGATAGTCTAGTCTAGAGCATGTCTTCACATCTCTCCCGGGCTTTGTTCACAATGTTCCCTGAAGTCACAAGCATGCCCCAGGAACAATGACTAAACCCTTTGGTTGGAGCCCAGGAAGCATACCTTCCTTAAAGTGAGACTGTTGGGGCCTCAAACATTTGTTATCAGGATCAGTTGGCATCGTGACGATTTAATTAGAAATCTTTTTGAGGTGAAGCACTAAATATTGTGACATTTCATGACTACCATGTAACAACATCCAGATTTTATAAGTGGCCACGAAATCCAGTATTTTATCATATAGGTAGAAGAATTCCATTACAGGAAGAGACTTAGGCTGAAATTGTCTTCCCAATGCCAACTCCTTGGATTTGATTCCATCTGGAGAAGCTTCTGCTCCAGCCTGCTGACTCTCCTGGAGATGTTCCAGTCTCATTGATCGGATCCTTATTGGCCTTTGATGTCAGAAAATGGCTGAGTTATTCCAGTTTCTTGTCATCGGTCTTCAAGCAAGCCCTCCGTGTATGCCATTTAGAACAAGATGCGCACAAGCCTCAGCAAAACAACACAAAGCTTGAGGAGTGTTGTAAGATGCAAATGACGTGGTCCCTGACCGGTAAGATTGCCAGCAGCGAGTGAGTAGGCACGGCTGGCAGCCTGCTGCCTGTGTGCGCCTGTGCACTTGTCATTTCCCGGGTAACAGCGGTTTAAGACTAGACAGTTACTTCAGATCGCTTCCATTCCAGCCCAAATGCAAACACACGACTGTTTGGACTAGCCTTGCTCACTCTATGAATAAGAGAGCTCCTATCAGACGGAGCACAAACTGTAGACAAAATAAAAGTACAAGTAATCTGAGCCCTAGAAATGCGGATTCTGAACTGACATTTAGAAGAAGGAAACCGTGCAGGGTGAGCTCCCTTCCTTACTGTTCTGAGGGCAAGTTTTGTTCGATCCCATATAGGGTAGCAAAAGCTCCGAGGGAGAGCCTAGAGTGCACTGGTTACAGAACAGGAGAATTCAGAGCAGCCAGACATGAGAAAATAAGGAGCTCATTGAGAGACACAGTAATCTCATCTATAAACTCTCCTCGGTTCCCTGACTGACCCCTGAACTATGCATACAACGAAAACACTTAGACTGTCCCATTTAAAGCTGGAAGAATGGACCTGAGATTTGAGATGCTCCCCCAAGAGATAGAATTTGCATTTGCGGTTGGGTGCAGTGAAAATAGTTGCAAAACCAAACACATTAAGAGTCTTTGGGATTATCTAATGGGGTGCAGAGTATCTATAGGACCTAACACTGCATTCAGGACACAAGCAAAACTACTTGGGCATTTATTGAAACGGGAAAAATGTGACCTGCTACTAAGAGGAAGAGGGATTCTCAGCTAGTGGGAACAACAGCCAGAGCTTTAAAGTACTACTAGTATGTCTATGATATAAAAACATTTTAAATTAAAGCAAATATAGTTTCATCTTGGTAGAGAAGCAAACGCCATTAACATTTAACATTGACATTTAAAACCACAGTGTTTAAGAAGAACACAGGTGGAATTCTGAATTCAATGTTGACAAAAAATAAATAAAAAGGCAAAGAACCAGAAAATCTGGAGGCAGGTATATTAAAACTAAAAAACAAAACAAAATAAACAGAAGAAAACAAAAAATGTCAAGAACCTCTTGGGGAAATGTTAAATGGTTAATTGATTTGTGTTTCAGAGATGTAGTAGGGAGAGGATATATCTCCCAAAAAAACTATTTGGGGAAATGCTGCCTAATGTTTCTCCAGATTAGTTTTTTTTTTAAATCCATAATTAGAAATAATGAAAAACAAACAAACAAACAAACAATCCCCTCTCGGTTAATCCCATGTAGACTAAGTACAAATGAAAATCATCCAAGAGCCACCAAATGACTATAAACCAGAGGTTAAGAGAACAGTCCAAGGAAAATGACATGTTACAAACAGGGGGTTATGTTTCCAATGATATCCGTCATCACTCCTAACATCATGGAGATAAGAAACCAGTGACACCACATTCATAAAACGCTGGGTTAGCAACAGCAAGCCTGTTGGGTCAGAAACCTATATCCAGTGGACAGAGCCGGTGAGAATGAAGGATGGGTTCAAACTCAAGAAGAAGAAAACTAAGGTAATTTGTCATTAGCCAGTCTGTGCTTCAGAAGTGAACTGAGAAGTGTGTTAGAAAATAAGCTACACAATGAATCTGGAAGTTCAAGGATGAGGGAATAAGATACATCAGAAGTGATGCATAAAATTATTTTTTAATCTAATTTCTGTAAAAGATGTGGCTATCTCAAGCAAAATTTACATTTTAGTTTTGTAATTTGGGCTACATAATATATATGTGGATAAAAGAGCCTGTTAACTACAGAATAAGTATAAAGAGAGGAAAAACTGACCTAGACAGTGGCAATGTTACAACATCAGCCTTAAGGAGACTGAAATGTTAACAGTATGTATCTTACTCCACTGAAATATCATTCTAATGCTGTTAGGATTCTGAGAGATATAGCTACAAGTCCACAAAGACAGTGACAGAGAATCCCAGGGAGATACAAAGTATCTGAAACGACTCAAGACTATATCAAAACTTGGATAGAAAGTTTATTTCAAGGACATAAGAAATGGAATACATTTTCCATTGACAGGCTCCCAGAACTAAGTGGTTTCAGAGATTTCTAACAAGCCTTTGGAAAAAAAAAAAAGGAGGAAAGGCCAGAGTTATTTCCATTCTTCTTAGACCCCTGCAAATGAAAATCCCACCCAGCTGCTTTCTAAAGCCAGGAAAACTCCCACACCACTGACTTCCAGGCACGGCCATGCACACAAGCATCTTTCTAGTCACCGTGTAAGGGTCCCAGCCTTTTCCTTCCTGTTCTTTTGAGGGCCCACATATTCACCTAACCTCGCCCTAATAGTCACTTTCTGAAACCCAGAAGTCACTAGCCTGTGTTTTTACTTGATCTCTAGAGAAAACTCTAGAAAACTTGGTCTCTAGAGAAAGGAGCATGGTTGGAAGGAAAGAGCAGATACGCAGCCATTGCCTACTTTGCAGTGGCTAATTCCCTTGTATGTTTTTAGCTCTTCTCAGAGAGTGATACTATTAAGCCTACTTCCATAGCAGTGAAACTGAACGTCATGGAGACCTTACGTAAAGTATGGAGAAGGATCCCACTCCCCATGTCGTCGACAGTTAATGAACCACGGGAGTGAGATTGGAACTCAGAGCTTCAAACCAGCTTCAGAACATATGAACTGGAATTTTCTCTTTTGGGTGGGGGTAGTGGTGGGGGGGTGGTTCGAGACAGGGTTTCTCTGTGTAGCCCTGGCTATCCAGGAACTCACTCTGAAGATCAGGCTGGCCTCGAACTCAGAAATCTGCCTGCCTCTGCCTCCCAAGTCCTGGGATTAAAGGCGTGCGCCACCACTGCCCCGCTGAACTGGGATTTTCAAAAACTGACAGATTTATTTTAAAAAAAAAAAAAATATTTAATTGAGACTTTTGCATTGAATTAAAGCACTCCCTGTCCCCGGTCTAACCTCTGCCTGCCTTCTAAGAGATCCACCCGTTTTTGCAGAAACAGTAGTCAGAGGCACTGGAAGAAAAAGAATGTGTTCTCTCTTCCTTCCCTCCCTCTGCACCCCTTGGCTGCTCGCCCCTTACCTCGCCTCACCTCACCTCGCCTCACCTCACCTCACCTCACCACCTCACCACCTCACCTCACCTCACCTCACCTCACCCNACCCCACCCCACCCCACCCCACCTCACCTCACCCCACCTCACCTCACCTCACCTCACCTTACCTATCTCTGTCACTGACCTCTCTTCTCACCTCAGCTCTTAGCTCTGACCCCTTACCTCACCTCACCTCTGGCTCTTGCAAAAGCAGAATTTACACCATATTTTCCTTTCAGTAGTAACAGCCACAACTAGTTTGTAGGTTAAGTATTATTGTCCCAAATTCAGTGGTGGGCATGGTACCTCCATATTGTTTTCTTGATCTCATATTTAGCATTTGCTAGTAGTAGTAGTAGTAGTAGTAGTAGTAGTAGTAGTAGTAGTAGTAGTAGTAGTAGAGTAAGATAGTCTAGTGTGGGAGACCTCAGCCACAACTGCTGTAGAAACACTTTTAAAAAATTGCCCTTAGATTCTGGGCTCCTCCTCTAGAGTCTAAATTGTTGGCTCTGGGGTGACCTTCCCAAAACCATCCTGCAATCCCAGCACCCATGTGATGTGTGTCCTCTTGTGAGAGCCAGTCTTGCCTGCTAACTTAATGGGTTTGAAAAATGCCTAGGGGATACAATTCTGGACTTGTCTAACTGAGGAGGGAAAATGTACTCAGCGTTATTCTATGGGTTGGAGTCCTCTCTGCTTCCTGACTATGGATGTAACAGGACCAGCTGCCTCAGGCTCCTGGTGCTGTGACATTCCCAGCATCTCGGACTGTACCCTCAAACTGGAGTCAACAGAAACCTCTCCCCTCCAGGCATCTCATCATGACAGTGAGGAAAACCATTACTAGATCTCTAAGGGAAGTAAGAAGAGGATGCCTGAGTTGCTAATGCAGGAGTGGATCTTCACCACAAAAGATGAGATAGTAGAGCTTTGGAGTAGAGGGAACCTTAGGAGTTGAGAGCTCCTCACCACCCCTGGGTTCATACTGTGGAGCAGTGGAAGGCACTCTGATGGCCTAGAGCCTCCGGATCGAAATCTTGTGACAGCAGGCTACATGGTAGCATCGGGTGTCATTTCCATGTGCTACCTACACGTTGTCTGATGTAGTTCCTTCAAAGGCTTAGTGGGCTTGATTGTACAGAACACCTGGGCCCAGCAACAATTCCATTCTTCTCTGTCCTTTCAAAAATCTCTCTCTCCCTCTCCCTCTCCCTCTCCTTCTCCCTCTCCCTCTCCTTCTCCCTCTCCCCTTCTCTCTCTCTCTCTTTCACACACGCATACACACACACATACACAGACATCACACACACATACACACACATATACACAGACATCACACACACACACACACACACACACACACACACTCACATGCACATTTATTTGCTGTATGACTGCTCAAAATACTCAGAGGCCTGGACGAGACTGAAGAGTGACGTATGTCTTTGCTGTCTGTCGCTCCTCTGTCTCCTTTGCTCTTTCTTCTCCTTTGCAAGATACAGATCTTCAAGCTTTTAAATCAAAAAATCTTGGAAGGATAGGATAGGATAAAATCATTATACTAAGGTGGGAATGACTGATTGAGTTTCCTGTGCCACTTTTCTCAGGAAAGTCACATCCTAACAGGGGACAAGGAGTTCAGCTCGAGCGTCCAACCCACATGGATTTGAATCTTAGGCTGCCCACTGCTTATGCAACACTTGGCGGGTAACCCAACCTCTCTTAGCTTCAATTTCCTTGTCTCTAAAAAGAGAATAATACCTCAGAGGGTTGTGACAAGGATTAAAAGGATGGTGACCATGTTGAGCACCGCTCTGGGCACATGTAGGTGCCTGCTTAAACTCCATCACTTTTCCTCTCTCTCCATCCCTGAATCCATGTATCAGACATCAATAAAACTCCTTTGAGACACATTCTGTTGGAAATCTATCAACACTATGGTTTATCTTTTCCTGCATTACACAGCTATTATTGAGCAATACACTGAAAATTTCCCACATGAGAATTGTTAACACAGGTGTACATACACACACACACACACACACACACACACACACACACACTCACACACACCCCATAGTTAAAAATGGGTGCTTCATGTAGGAATGCTCTCTCTCTCTCTCTCTCTCTCTCTCTCTCTCTCTATCTCTCTCAATCTCTCTCTCCCTCTCCCTCCCCCTCCCCCTCTCTCTTCCCCTTCCTCTCTCTCTCCTCCTCCCCCTTTTCCCCCACCTCCCCCTTCTCCACCCCCTCTCAGGGTCTCATATAGATCAGGATGGTTTAAACCAGTATGTACTGAAGGAGGACCATAAATTAATTCTCTTGCTTCTACCTCCAGAGCACTAAGTTTACAGTCCTAAGCCACATTTTGGTTTAGTCAGTGCTGGGGCTTGAACCCAGGGCCTCATGCACGCTAGGCAAGCAGTCTGCCAACATCTCTCTCCCTTGTACCTACATCTTTATCCTTAGCCTCCTTTTCCACTTTTCCTCACCAAAGCCACCTCTGAAACACAAATGTTCACATTTCTCCGATGATCTGAACAGCAGCTGCCTCTGGCCTTGCTTGCTGAAGAGTAGCAAACGCTGTTCTCCTGAGTAGAGAACCTGGGGCTGTGTTCACGCAAAGCTTGGCTGTAATGCAATTATGTTTCAGAGTTTGTGCCTCTCTTTTAGTGCATTGAAAAAGGTGACTGTTATTAGAGAACAATGCCAAGCCATTAATTATGAAGCTTTCAAGGAAGCTTCGTGCGCAAGTTTGACTTTCATTATCTGTCTTTGTCATCCTTGTAAAACAATCCCATTAGATTTCCTAGTAAAAGCAGGGAAATGGGGCTGACAATGGAAACCAAGTCGTTTAATTGCTATTACCTTTGAAAGTTTGAAGTGCTTTCTTTATTTTCATAATTGTGCGGGGGGGGGGGGAACCCTTGGATTCAAGCAGCAGAGAGGGTGAAGTCAGGATTGAGACAGTCTGTCCCTGTATCAAATATTCTGATATTGGAGCTCCTGCCCAGTGAAGGCAACATTTGGGCATGACCTTGACTGGGTCTTTAGGCCCAAGGGTAAAGCCACAGGGATTTCTATTCATCTAGCAAGGCCGCTTACCAGATTGCAGTCCTTGTAAAATCCTTGTAATCTCTCCATTTCTGAATTGTCCTATCAGTAGTCAGGAGACCGATAGCCACTCAAAGGGCCTCTGAGTAAGCGAACAACTGTAATTCCCAGTCACGTTAGCCAGAGAAGAGCAACGTGGACTCTCTCTCTCTCTCTCTCTCTCTCTCTCTCTCTCTCTCTCTCTCTCTCTCTCTCTCTCTC
>NC_034600.1:54219509-54234169 GCF_900095145.1 Mus pahari | reverse complement strand
CTCCTCCTCCTCCTCCTCCTCCTCCTCCTCCTCCTCCTCCTTCTTCTTTAGGAGAAGTTGCAAGAGTGAGGAGGTAAACCTGGGAGAACTGGGAAGTGAGCGTGATTCAGGCGCATGATGGAAAATTCCCAAATAATCAATAAAAAAATATTATGTTGGAAAAAAAGAAATTCACTTTTAAAGTATAAAAATTCTACTAAGTTTACATATGGACCTTTGTGGTGAAGGGGTGCAAGTGTGAGCCCCAACAGCAGCATAGCAAATGGTGCCATCGACCTGTGCCGATGCTATTGGTTACCATCAAAGTCCACACTCAGAGAACAGGATCCTGAGTTCATTCAAACCTAGTCAAGGCATTAAATATCTTGTGGAACAAATAACAATGGGTCATGGGTTTTGAGACATGTCTTTTTTTTTTTTTAACTAGTCTTTCCTGGCTCCTGAACACAAGCTATCCTCGTCTATTTCCTAAGATAATCCATTATAAGTTATGACAGGCTCCCTGGCCTGGCTGGCGGTGCCGCCCAGTGACTCGTCCTGTCTCACTTTTCTGCCCTGCTCACCTCCGATGAGTTCAATGCATGACCAGTCAGGAGACAGCTAATTCCAGTCCACGCACCTTTCACATGAGATTGGTTTTATTTTTAATGTCTCCACGAACGCGTGCCAGGCGCAGAGCTCGTCACTTACAGACAGAGCTCACACGTCTGTACTGCCCTTCCGTAGCTCGAACTACCAGATGGAGGGAGGTCCAGTTACACAGAAAAGTGATTATGATCAGCGAGATGCTTGACCTGTGTGTCCTCCCAAAATAGGGCCAAGATTTGAGGCTCTGGCGCCCTTCTTTGGACCCTTAGAGCCATTGACTGTACAAAGAACAAAACAATGACCCATGAGAACTTTCTAGAACAACTATTGCCCTCAGTATTGTCTCTGTATGTACAGAGCCCCGTGCCATCACACAGCAGAGAAATAAATGGCTTTCTCAATTTTGGGCAAATGATTTGTTTTCTGTTTCCACTCGACAAGATTTCTTTTTGAAGGACCTGACTTCACGCTCTGAAAATGTCCTATGTCACCTCTACAGTTATCTTGGCTTTCACACAGAGGCACATGACTTCTAAGTCCTGACATCTGAGGGACAGAACACCATCTTTGTGTTAGGCTCATCCGGGCATTTTCTTAGGACAGCTCAACTCTGCACGGACTGTGTTTGCCCTTAAGTTGACTGCGTCCAGAAGCGCCTAGGGTAGGCACTCTACCGAGACTCGGAAAGTTAAATCAGGTCAGAGAGGAAGTAAGGGCCTGTCTCCTCTGCTGACAAGGGAGTTCAGAATCTAGTTCAGGCTGGAAGAAATAGTCTCCAGGACACATTTTACTGTAAACCACCGTCTCCAGAAAACAAGCTGGTGTGGACAAGATGGAGAGAACAAGGAATAGAGGAATATTGTAGCAGAAGGAATAGTAGAGACTGAGAATCTATTCTTTGCCCTCAAAGAAGTGTGATTCTCTGCACTTGACTACTTACCTCCAGGCCTTAGATTTCCCTAAACATCTACAATCTAGAACATTCTGGACTTCTCTGACAAACATCAAAAGAAGTATGGGAATCAGGAAAGTATTTCTTCTGTGTTAGGGTTCATAGATCAACAGTTCCCAAGCAGTCTGTCTGTGCAGCCTCTGGGCAGGCCTCCTAATATGAGTGAGTGCTTTTCTAACCTTCTGGGAAGGTCCCAATGCAGGCTAGTCAAATTATGCCCAACTCCTCTGATACTGTTTTCTTTGGAGAGGGCATAACTTCACACAAACCCAACAAACTTTCTCAGCCTTGGGTTTTGAGCAGAGACCAAGGTGGGTGGCAAAGGCGGGGAGATGCTGCCCCCACTGGTGGGAGCCAGCCTTGTGCCTGCTCCTCCACCACCCACCAGGCCGAGGCCCAACTGCCCTCTGGGACAAGCCAACCTTGGTAGCCACCCAACTTGAGAATCTCTTGAGCTCTTCCTGTCGCCATGCCCCACCCCTTCCCATTCCACACCCTCCTCTTCTTTCTCCTCCCTGGCAGCCTCCCTGTTTTCAGATGTTTACCCAGAAGGGAACAGCCACCCAGGAGGCTGGGGGCGGGGGAGGGAGAGTACCCTGAAGGAGACATTCCTTTAGAGCTTTCGAGGGCACGTGGAATGTGTGCCCACCCTTCCTTCCCCTGTGTGAGCTCACACCACTGCATGTGCATGTGTGCATGTGTGTGTGTGTGTGTGCGCGCGCGCGTGCGAGTGTTTCTGCTGGTTGACTGTTGTCTGTGTCTCTGGCTTGCGAAGTCATTAATCCCAGATTAACCCACGTCCAGTGCCATTTTGGGGAACAGGGATATCATCTGTGCTCTAAAGGCTCCATCTCAGTGGTCTCAATTTGATCAGCACATCCGGATTTTGTAACATCATTTTATAACTGTTCCCCAGACCCCGATCCTATCCTTCAGAGCTCTGAGGACATGTAATTGGAAGCCACTCCAGTTACTCTCCCCCTCTGCCGTGGACCCATGTCACCTGCCACCCTGGCATCATCACCCAGGCATGCACTGTCACACTCCCAACCGGAATGTCAGCTTGCTGTTTGAGATTCACACCGACACTTGGTCCTCACAGGGCTCCTCTGGGAGCCAGGGCTGCCTGTGCTTGGGAACACATAAAAGCACAAGCGTCCCTCACAGCTTGGCAGCACTTCAAGCGCCAGCCCAATGAAGAGATCTTGACAGCATACTTGTAAACTCCACAGGCCCCAAGGGCTCAAACACCACGATATTTATGCTAGCGGGTAGAGAGCCAAAGCAGTTGGGTTGATATGTAGATAGAGGTCAGGACCGGCGCTCTGACACCTGTTAATTGGCATTTGAAAGAACCGAGCCCAGGAAGGTGGGGGGCCTTTGGAACTGCTGCCAACCTGTACCTGAACAGCAGGGAGTCCGGCAAGGTTCTGGCCCTCCCTGCTGGCCAGAGATTTCCAGGGGAGATAAGTAGGTCTAAGTGTTGCTAGAAAGGATCCTCAAAGAAGGAAGAACACATGGGGATGTAGGGAGAGAAAAAAAAAAAAAGAGTAAGAGATCAGGAGGTAAAGTAAAAAATAGAGAGAGGTGGGTATTTTTAGATTTGCTAGCACAGCTATGTGTGTGCGGCACCCTGGCCAGTTTCTGGCAACCCCGGCAAGGCTGCTACAGGTTGGAATAGCGGCTCTGTCCACTTCCCTCCTGATACTATGAGCCTCACCTGTCTTTAAAAGCCAGCTTTAGGACCCACTTCCTCTAAAGAATCTCCACTCTGGATGCCCTAACCCATTGGGCTGACTCTAGTGCCCTCATCCACAGATTTTTAACTTCTTGGGATTCTATTAGAGATGTTCTGTGATCCAGGTCCTCAGGGGTCCACGATTGATCGGTATTGGTTTTCTCCCCTCTTCCTGCCTCTTTCCCCATCTCAACTCCTGCTCAGCAAAGCTTCCCATCTGTCTTTGCAGAGCCCCAGATAGCCCCAAGCTGGTTACTAGTGCTCTAATCAGCTCTCTCTTTGCATCCACCTCAAGCCTCAGATCTACCCCCTGGCAACATTCACATGCATTTGATCTTAGGTAACACTATGTTCTAATGACATAGGAAAAATAGTTTCTGTATTTCAAGTTTAGCATTCTACATCCAGAAGGTCCATCATTATGTATGTACTGACTTGTGTTCTAAAAGCTGCTTGCATACTGCTTGAATGGGGGGGGGGCGCTCTAGAAATGTTATAAATGAATACATCCCTTCCTATATTCATTCATCAAATATCCCTTGAGCACTATAAGGCAAGCGCCATTTTCTGAAGAATCGAAAGCATAGAAAACATATGGATCCCAGGGAGGGACTCAGTCAGCAAACATCTTGTCTTAGAAGCACGAGGACCTGACACCCATCCCAGAACCCAATCAACAATGTTGGGAGTGGTGTCCGAGACGTGTAATACTAACGCTGGAAAGGCAGAGTTAGGGGGAATCACTGGAACCCGCTGGCTTGTCAGTCTAGCATAACTGGTAACCACCAATGAGAGACACTATGTCAAAGTACGTAGGTGGCGCTCCTCAGGATGATACCTGAGGTTGTCTCCCAGCCTCTGTACCCACACACGTATGTGCACACACACACACACACACACACACACACACACACACACAGAGGCACAGAAATTCTAGAGCTATTATATCCTAGTGAGGGTGATAGACACCTCACAAATAAGAAAGTGAAATATCGGATGTCCAGAGGATCCTAAGTGCCACCAAAGGGAATATCAGTGGAGAGTATCAGTGAAGTCCAGGGAGGGCTAGGATTTGGAATGAAGTCCTCTGGCCAGACCTTAATTAGAGACTTGAAGGAGTGAAAGGGTAGAGAGACAGCTCTCCTCTCAACTCTCAACGTCAAGATGAAACTTGGACTAATAAGGATAGCAAGAAGGTCAGAGGGGCTTCAGCAGGGGGAGGAGCGGACAGTTAGAAGTATAGATGAGCTGCTTTCTCTCTCCTGCCCACTAGACGTCAGTTTAGCCCATATGAAATCAAGACTGTAATTCTTGTTTGGCAGTTACCATGTGTCTCCTGGTTAATTGATGCCAGTGACCAGTGCTAGATGCTCATCCTTCACCTGCCTTTAGCATTTGTTCCAAGGAACAGCCCAGTGAGTGTTGTCTGGGAGCTTCTGAAGACTTGCAGAACCCCCTCAGAGTGGCCCAGAAGCCCAGGCAGGTGAAATGCAGTGCCCAGTAGATGGAATTACCTTCCTAGAGGTGTCATGGAATGTTAGACCTGGCTCTTGTGTTGGAGCCTCAGGCACTTGATTTGAGTATATTTCTATCCTTGGACAACTTTCATAAACATGATCCTTGATTTCCTGGAGATCATAACTATCTTATGTTTCTGAGAACATTAAAAAAAAGTGGTATATATGAAAGAACTATGTGAAACCTGAAGTGTTCTGCCAGTTGAGGCTATGATTTTATATGACTCACACTGCCCTCTCCATCAGGGAACTTAAGGGTCAGGGCTCAGAGATTCATGTCTGTAACTTTCTTTTTTTTTTTCAAAGCCTACTTTTAAGGATAGTTCCTAAATGTCTTAGCCCCCCTTTTATCCCACTATCCACTAGAGGTATTGCAAAAGAAAGGATATGAGGGGAGTGGACCTCCTTAGAAAGGGTTCTTTGGAGCAAATCCTATCTGTGTTGTCAGGAAATCGGCACTTCAGTTCACAGGAGTCAGCAGCAGCAGCTCAATCCACTTCACAGATACACCAGCAGTCCAGTTCGGTAGAGTCGGGATAGCAAACACCAATCAGCAACGGTGGCACCACCTAGCAGAAAGCGCCAGGCCTCAGCCTGGCCCGAGTCAGCAGAAGCAACCAGGAGGGATGCCAGGAGTTCTCAGCTGTGCCCCGCTCATCCAAAGCAAAGATCAGCAAAGATGTGAGACCAACAAGCACCGTACAGCTGGCCAGGAGTTCTCAGCTGTGCCTCACTCATCCAAAGCAAAGATCAGCAAAGACGTGAGACCAACAAGCACTGTACAGCTGGCCAGGAGTTCTCAGCTGTGCCTCACTCATCCAAAGCAAAGATCAGCAAAGACGTGAGACCAACAAGCACTGTACAGCTGGCTCTATAAGCAAGCCTTGCTCAGCCGCCATCCCTGTCCAGTGAGTCCTTTTTATACTCCCTCCAATCACATGTCTTGCCTCACCACATGAGTCTGTCTCAGCTGACATCACTCCGCCAATCAGCTTGAGTCCTTGGAAGCAGCAGGAAATTGCAGCACACCACTAGAAGTTTTTGGTACATTTCTATGGAGTCCCAACAAAGGTAGCTGAGTATGTAAAGTAAGGTGGACCGATACATGCATGTCGTTAGCGAAGAATCCTTCATTACACGTCCTTTCACGTGCTTGCTTTAGCAGAACATCCTTTCACCTGTGTCTGTCTGTTCTGTCATGAGTCTGCCTTAGCCTTTCCCCTGCGTCTGATTCAGGAAAACACTCCTTCATGGGTTTGCCCCCAACAAAACACCATCTGATACAACTGCCGAAGAACCTTTATATTTCCAGGTAGGAATCATTCAGTTATGGATGCTGCCGGTGGGATTTCATGTCAGATATTCATTCTCTTTTGGAAGAAGTTTACTACAACAGTGAACTGCTCAACTGAAAGACTTAGATGGCAAAAAGAGAGGCAGATGAAGGAGAAACCTACCAACTCGAGAAAGGGGGATGTTATAGAATAGAGTCAGGAGAAAGGTTCAAGCATAGGACAGACCCAAACGAGTCACTACAGGTGAGAATCACATCTCCCTCTTGGAAAGCGTTCTCTTCTTTGCATTTCCCTGGACTATTCAGAACCCATTTTCCAACATCTGATCTTCCTAAGTAGCCCAGGTCATCCCCATGACTTAAGCCACCCGGTCTCTCCTCAGTTTATCTTGCATTTCTAGTCACAGACAATGAAGCAAGCTGGCCGCTCTGAAGATCTCTTGATACTGCAAAGACCTTAAAATCACCTGAAACTCGGTGACCTCCACTCCAAGTCCTGGTTCACCCTGAGGTAGCTAGAGTTGTTTTAACTTCAGCTTCTAAAGGCACAGCTTTTTGTGTGTTTTAGGCTGGTCTCTGCCCTGAGGCCCCAGTGCCAACCTGATCAGCTTAAAGATGGTATCATCTATAGTGCTCTTCAACTTCACCCTGAAACACGGAGGCTTTTGTTGTCTAAATCCTGTTCTGAACATGATATGTGCTGTCTTTTCAAATTCAGGGTGCAGGACATTCATCAGCTGTTGCCATTCCCTTTTTGGTTGAAGTGAGTGAAACCTCCATTTGCCTTCCACATCTGTCCCTTGCAGTACTTTTCTCTCTGCCTTTTGATTTGCTCTCTGAATGAATTCCTCAGAACCATATTCCAATTCACAAATTATCTCTTTGACTACAACCGATGTCATCTTTACACAATACTATCATTTACTCCATTCTGTTTACGTTATTTCTGTCTCTGCTACTCCACACAGCCTATATACTCATTTATGTCTTCCTATCCTAGTACTCGGCTTCCAGAATATATTGCTTTTACCTTGCTATTACATTCCTGTTGGGTGGAAATATCATTCTTGATTTAGAGTATAGCATGTTCTTTTCATTTTTCCCCCATATGTTCTAGTTACCGCAGCTACGTTCTTGGGATTCCAAGAGCCTCTCCATGGGAGGCTCCCCAACTTGGTGCTTACTTCTCTGTTCCTGAATCGATCCCAGACACTACCCTGAGCTTTCTTCTTGGGTTCTACATTCTCAGAATTCAATGTAGTGTCAGTCCCAGAGACACAGAACACAGAACCCTAAACAAAAGGGACTTTTAACTTATATACTTCAAAAGAAGGATCTTAGAAAACAAAACTTAAAAGACACCAAATGAAGCAAACCACGGGGAAGATTTACCTCCAAAGAGCTTGGGGTGTCTGTGAGGTAATAGGCCAGCAGTAAATGGTACCTGATCCAGCTAGAAAGAAGTCAACAAAGGCCAGGCTAGTGTGTGTGTGTGTGTGTGTGTGTGTGTGTGTGTGTGTGTGTGTGTGTGTGTAGAAATAGGATGCCTCCCAGACTTTAAAGTTGATCATGGTCAAGATAATCAAATAAAGCTAATCTGAAGGGCATCGGCTGCTGATGTCATAAAGATCCCCTTGGTTATGTCTACTTTTACTCCATCCTATGCTCACTACAGGTGCAGCTTGGCAGACAGCAGGTAGATAGCAAGGGAAGCTTGCCATGCACCGTGCAAGCATCTCACCCTGTAGGAAGTAGGATGGGCTGGAAAGAAAAGTGTGGTTACAATACAGGTCCCAGTGATTTTCTTTCCGTCGATCATAGCATCTCAAGGGCTGCATCTGGTGAAACTGCTGGAAAGATTCAACGGTTACCACCTTCTTTCCTGGCCTGGGTATGAAGTTGCTTCCAGAAAAAGAACATGCGTTCTTAACTCCAAGTGTTCGAATCTCAATTTTGTCAGCTACTAGCTAGCTGTCTTTGGTCATTCTCACTTGATAGACATCTGAAATAAATGTTGGGTGTGGGTTAAACTCTGTTCCTTTCTCCTTCAAGACTTGGTTATTTTGTCCTAGTAGCAGTGAAGGAAGTTTCAGAACCCACTCTACTCATTTTATTGCATCTGACAATGGCTAGCAGTCTGGCCTCCAAATAATACAAATAACCCTGTGAGCTCAGAGTATCTCCACCCTGATCAGTAAAAGTGCTCTAACAGTATATTACAAGGAAGATTTACTTGGAACCATATGCGCGAGATATTCTAACAATAGAATCAGTGCCCACATCCTTCAGCAAGGCTGGGTTATAGGCCATAAGGCATTTTCAGACCACAAAGTATTTTCAGACCTGTAGCACCTTCTAAAGGTGGCATCTTCCTGGGTCCTTCAAATGCCTATGTCACTTTCATGATGGGCAAATATACTCTGCAGATTCCTAGCTACTGGTAAAGATGATCATTGGTGACCATAATTACTGTTTATTTCACCAAAGGAAGGACTCCTTTGCTCTACTTTATATGTGTTATATATTTCTAAATAAGTGTCTGCCAACGTCCACTAATGTATGTTACATGTGCACACTACACTACCTACACGGGAGTGCTTTAAGAGAAGTCACAGACACAGCCAAAAGACTATAAATTACTCAAGTAAAATCCCCAGTGGAATGGGCAACAGCTGTGACTGTTGAAGCAGAAGGACAAACTTTGTTCTTTTTTGCATCCAAATGATTTCTGTATCACCATTTGTTTATGGTAACCCTGTGTTGGGTCAGAAAATGACTAAGCTCTCTATTGAATTTTCTCATTCTACTGCCATTCTGCTCAGCTTCCAGAAGGCATCTCTGATGTGAAGAACTCCCACACAGACCTGAAGCTTCTTAGTCGGGAAGGCAAGAATTGATGAAGACGATGGAGTGGTCCTTGTGTTCCTTTCAAGTTCTAGTTGGGTCTCTGCACTTGGACAGCTAATATCCCATGTTTGGCATTTCCTTATCTGACTCCTAAGTTCCCTCTAGCTTTTCCTATGAGTTTGGCACAAATATGCCTGGTTTCACCTGCTGCCCTATTTTTGAATAAAGCCCGGTAAAGGTGAGTTTCAGGAGATCTGCACTCATATGGGACCTATTGGTGACACTAGCAGGTTTGTGTGCCAAACCTTCTTCTTATGACCAAATGTCCTATGATATCATATTTATTTGGCTGCTTAATGTAAGGAAACCTAGGCTAGGAGCTGAATGTTGAGTATGAGCGTCTGTGTCATTTCCATACGGAGTGTCTGAGTCGCCTCTAGCCCAAATCATGTCTCTGATGTGGACCTCATGAGCCCACCCTGAACCACTCATGGAGCAGTTGCAGGATCTAATGATAGATGGAGCAGAGTTTGCTCTGAAAATTTATAAAACATTCTGTGGATATGGAAAAGTATTAATATCAACCATGTACACACAGGCAATTGTTCTTGTGAATAAACCTTATCTTCCCGAGTAGATTTCGGAGTCTAGAAAAAGAAGGTGTCTAACAGTGCCACTGAGGATGGCTGTGTGAATGACAGAAGGGGAGTCTTTACTAGCAGCAGGGGTTAGAGGGAGGTTAGGAATTGGCTTGATGCTACAGCATATGTCTTGAAAGTAGTCAACATCACTTGTTCAACAAAAAGTATTGAAGACTGACTATGGTAAAAGCTTTGTGTTTGTGTGAACAGTTGTCTATAGTTTCAAGAAGTTAAATGAATTAAGGAATAAAGGTGCTAGAAGAAAAGTTGAAACATGAAATAAGGGTTGTCATTTCTGTCCAGTGGAGCATCAAAATATATAAGGAGAGAAAAGATTTGTGAAGAATGGGAGCAGACCCATGAACAGACTTAGTATCTGTCTTAGTTTTCTTTCCTGTCGCTGTGACAAAATATTCTGCCAAAAACTACTTAATGGAGGAAGATTTTATTTTAGCTTATAATTCCCCGTTATAGTTCAATGTTACAGGTAAACCAAGGCACAGGGAACGTGACTTAGCTAGCTACAGTACATCTAGAGTTAAGCTCAACAGAACAATGAATTGATTAAAGCATGCCAGTGCTCAGCTTGCCTTCTTCTCATTCAGTCCATGGCCCATGAAATGGTGCCCTCACCGCCATATTCAGGGTGGGTCTTCCCACCTTAGTTAACACAAGTAAGCCATTCCCTCACAGGCATGCCTGCCAGCCAACCTGATCTAGACAATTCCTCATTGACACCCCTTTCCAGATGATTCTGTATTGTGTCAAGTTATCAACCGAAACTGACCATCTCAGTGGCCTGAGTGGAGCTGGGGAGATGGCTCAGTGGGTACAGTGCTCAATGCACAGGCATGAGTTTGGATCACCAGAATTGATGTGGAAATTCAGGTATGGTTGCACACACCTGTTATCCCCTTGCTGGGAGTGGGGAACAGAAGGATCCCAGGCACTTATTGCTATAGGACCTAGCTAATCAGTGAGTTCACTATTCAGCGAGAGACCCTGTCTCAAGAAGGGGGAAAAGGAGGAGGATATGAAGAAAAAGGAGGAGGAGGAGGAGGAGGAGGAGGAAGAAGAAGAAGAAGAAGAAGAAGAAGAAGAAGAAGAAGAAGAAGAAGAAGAAGAAGAAGAAGAAGAAGAAGAAGAAAGAGAAGGAGGAGAAGGGGGAGGAGGAGAAGGAAGAGGAGGAGGAGGAATCGAAGAGGAGGAGGAGGAGGAGAAGAAGTAACAGAGGAAAACAGCTGACATCAACCTCTGGCTTCCACACCTGCACACACACCCCCATGCATTTTTTTTTTTTAATTAAAGGAAATTTTACAGTAGTTAAAGGTCTGAGGGAACTGTTCTTTAGTGTGAGGATCAAGTAGGAGGGTACTCTCTCTTAGAAGCTACATCCTTATCAGACAACTCTCACTCGTGGTTTGATCTCACATTAAGTGAAAGTGGGAAATAAAATCTTTTCCCACTCTTGGCTTCTGTGAAAGTAGATTTCCAGTACACCCTTCCCCCCCACAACTTCTTATCCTGGCAGAGGTGCAATGGCATCTCTGAATGGGTAGCTAGAGTAGAGTAGCAGACTGTTCACTATATCTGTTCTCCTTGCTTTTAGGGTCATACATAAGTTTCCTCACCAGAGGAAAATGTGAACATCAAGGCACATGAAGCCTTGCACATATTGTGGATTCTTGGGAGATCTTGGAACAGCACCTGGTTCAGTATCAAGTTGACAAGAACAACTTCATTTGTGCACTCCAGGCGCTCTCTGATAGTAGTATAGGATTTTCATCCTCACGCCAACCTATACCGTAAAGTCATCAATCCTGTTTACCAAGAGATGGACACTGTTCAGTTACTTCTCTCCTTGCTACGATAGAATATATGACAGAAACAACTCACAGTTAATTTGGGCTTCACTGTTTCAGAGAATGCATCCCATCACATGAAACTAATAATAAAAAATAAGGCTTAAGGATCAGCTAGCTCAGCTGCTGCTGGTGGTGGTGGTGGTGGGGAGACTCGCTGTGTAGCTTGTTCACATCTTAGTGGCTCAGGATGCAAAGAGCATGGCCCAAACCAGAGGCAGATGTCATCCTCAAGGCCCACCTAGTCATGACTTGTCCCAAAAGTTCCACAACCTTCGAAAATAGCATCCTAAGCTGAGGACCAATGTTGTGAGTGAGCCCCCCAAGCTGAGGACCGATGGTGTGGGGGGACATCTGACATTCAAACCATAATAGGCTCATGGAGTTAAATAACTTGTTAGTGAGCCTACAGTTAGTCAGTGCTAGCCCTGGGCTTTGAACTGCCCAATCAGGGCAATCAGTTGCGTTTCTCCAGAACTATACTGTGTCATTTATGTGTGGAGGGGCAGCTCTGGATCCTTTCCCAAAAGTCCCTCTGGAGGGACCCAGTTTACAGCTCCTCAGACACATGCAAAAAGACAGGGGCTTGGCTAGTGTAAGAAAACTACTTATTTATTTATTTATTTATTTAGTTAGTTAGTTTTTGGCATTGAACCTGACAGTGCGTTTTGAAATTTGAAATTTGGAGAGTGAGAAGCATTGTATTTATTTATATGTTTTGGCAATTCATGATGTATCTTATGATATATCTTGTCCTGGTGTCAGTATTGTTCGGTTTGAGATAACCCATTGCTTTTTTCCATCCTGAATACTAATTGTGTAGTGAACATACCTTGAGCAATGTCTTGCAGGCTTTAAATATGTCATTGCTTTTAATACTCGTCTCAATCCTTCAAGTCAGGTAGTATTATTATTTCCAATTTACAGTTGAGAAAATTGAAGTAGGGAGTTAAAGACCCTGCAATGCATCTCAGTGCATATAGTGTTGGAGGAAGGACTAGGTCCCCAGGGAATAGTTGCATGGGGATGATGATGGGGATGATGGAGTCAAGTTTCCTTAATTGCAAAAAGTTCTTCTTTGCTCAGCAACTCCCGTAGTTCTCCATGTCGTCTATAATGTCTTCTATTCATAGTGATTTTGTAGCTGGTGGCTAAGATGTTGGCTGACAAATAAAAGAGTGGGTGATTCCCATACAGCTGCCCTAGAAAGTCCTGGGGAAACCACAAGAGCTCCTCCATTCAGGATATCCATGCCTTCAGGCACTCGTTGACTGCACACCCATTGACCAATGTGTTCAGTTGTCCTGGTTGCCTTCAAATGTGCTGGTAAACGTATTTGTTTTTTTCTTTTCATGAATTTCAGACCTGTTGGGATAGAATTTTTCAATCCTCAAGCTTGCTTTTCCCTGCTATCTAGAATAAGGAACAGAAAAACCTGTCTAGAGAATGAAGATAGTGTGTGTAGGTATTTTTCTGAGCCACAGCTGCATGCGTGTATGTGTCTGTCGATGTACAAACACGCATATTTTTGAGGTGACTTGCTAAATAGGTAAAGGAAACAAAGCTTTCTTCTGCGTCTTAAATCATAGGTCAATTCTAGAGCCACAATCTCCATGTTTATCCTCGGCTTTGGCAATGGGAGTTTTACTTCTGCAGGAATTCACCAACATTGGACATGCCAGTCAGTACCAACCCAACCTGGCGGTATCTGTGACATCCTGCAATGATGACCTGTAGCAAGTCATACTAGTCAGCATAGAAGATTTGCACAGGGAGGGATTTGTTTATCCCAGACACACTAACTCGGATGGGCTGACTTAGTTGCCAATAAATAGTAGGTTCTTTTTTTTTTTTTTTTTTTTTTTTTCATTGTAGAGACTTCTGTAGCAAACAGACGGGGACCTGCTCTAAGCCAGTTAGAGAAATCAAGAAATCTTAGATTCACTCTTGGTTGTGTTTCCTTCGGCTTTACTTGTGACATATATCTAAATTGATATTAGACCCTTGCAACTTTAAATATACCAGGAATTCGTGCTTCTTTATAAGTCCAGGAAATACTAAGCACTAGAAAATGAGCCTCAACTCTCTGTGCATGACCTCTATCCAGGGCCTATCCGTGTGTCTCCCCATCAGGTGGTACAAATGGCCCTCTAGATAGAGAAACCTACTTCCACCAACCAATTTGAGCACAATGGGTTTCAAGTTTGTAAGAGTGAGGACTCACATTGTGCTCAAGCGGTACATTAGCCAACAATATACAGTTGTGTCTCCTGTACTGGCTCATGGGAAGAGAATTTGAACATTAGAACAGGAAAGGACTTTCTGAATGGCACAATTATTAAGACCAACAATTAATAAATGGGACCTCATGCAACCAAATGGCAGCCTGTAGGATGGGGATTGATCTTTCCCAGTTATACAACTGACAGAGGGTCAGTATCTAGGATGTACCAAGAGCCCAAAAGACTGAAAACATCAAGAAAGCAAACAATGCAGTCAAGCCAAGAGGTACATAACTAAAGAGAGAGTCCTCAAAAGGTGACACACAAACGACTGGGAAACATTTCAAAGAAAAAAATGTTCAACCTCCTTAACCATCAGGGAGATGCAAATTAAAGTGCACTGACATTCCGTCTTACCCAATCAGAATGGCCAAGATAAAAACCACATAAATGTAGATGTTAGTGAGAATATGGGGGAAAGCACCCATTCACTGCTGTGTGTGTGTGTGTGTGTGTGTGTGCGCGCGCAAACTGGTACAACCACTTTGGAAGCCAGTGTTGAGTTTCATTGAAAAGCTGAAAATAGATCTACCACACGAACCAGGCATATCACCCTTAGTTATCCAATGGTCTCTACATCTTACTACAGAGGTCTTTTGGCCAATGGAGTTCTATAGACTCCCCTCTCCCTAAACACTAGTCTATTGCCACTGTTGATGTTTAACCTCCAGAGCTTGACAGTAAGAGCCTATTGCAGAAGACACTACATACTTGAGTCATACGATATGGAGGAATTGGGGGCTGGAGAGATGGATCTGTGTGTAAGAGCACTTGGTGCTCTTACAGAGGACAAGGTTCGGTTTCCAGCACCAATGTGGAGGTTCACAATCATTTGTATCTCCAGTCGCAGGGGAATTTGACATCTTTTGACCCCCACAGGTACTATAAATATGTGTATACACACACACACACACACACACACACACACACACACACACA
>NC_034600.1:54199816-54219384 GCF_900095145.1 Mus pahari | reverse complement strand
GAGAGAGAGAGAGAGAGAGAGAGAGAGAGAGCTATCATATACATAAAATAATCTAAAAATGTTAAATGACTTTTCCAAAGAAAAGCGAACAAGGGGAAATGGAGTTGGTGCTGAGCTGGAAGTTTCATCACTACTGGCATGCTTTCAGAATGCTAGAAGGTTCTACGAATTATATGAGGGGGACAAAAGTAACCATCAATCTCACCCAACTGTGAACCCTGCTAGCTACAGTAATGACCTGCCCGGCAAGATATGCTTACGGTTGCAATAGTGACATTAATGCCATGGGCATAACAAACTACTCTCGGCTTGGATGCAAGGCCCATCCTGTGGGATGAAAACTACAGCTGACACTGTTCACAAGGCCAAGAACCTGTAGGTAGATAGATCAGAGGCCTTAGGGGGAGAACCCAATATTATTATTACCCTAAATGGATAAGCCATTAAGCCGACCCCTAATGACGTACTGTTCTACCCATAGATCAGTGCAGCTCTCAACTCTCACCAGAGAAGCTTCTCTCTGAGGCACATGGCAGTTAGCACAGAGCCCCTGACACTGGTAAGTAGGCAGAAAGAGACTGTGGGGTACTTAGCCCTGAAAAGAACATCTGTATCCCAACCCTCCCCTCAAGGCTCAAGGGTCTTCTCAGAAGACCGGGTCCAAAGACTGTGAGACTCAGAGGTGGCAGATAGCACCAAGTAACCTGTGTTTTCCTGACACAACAGGGCATGTGAACTTACAACTGCAACAGCATGAACAAGACCTCCAAACACTCAAGCCAGAGAAAGTTTCAGTATGAAGGAAATAGCACAAAGTCCAACTCCTAGGGGGAGAATCTGTAAGTATTCTATAGCTGCCGTGAGAAGGAAAGCCAGTTTTCTTTAACGGTGTGGCATCCAGCACACTGACCATACTCCAGGTCAGGCTTCATAGGCCAACAGAAACTAAACTCAAAGGTGTGTGTGTGTGTGTGTGTGTGGAGGGGAGAGGAGAGAGGAGGGGGATCAAGGGGACAAGCTGGATAGGCAATGGACCTGGGAGCAGAAGAGAGGAATGTGTAAAATAAAAAAAAAAAAAAATTGTATGAAAGTTCCAAAGAACTTTGTTTTTAACATTGTTTTTAAAAGACAAAAAAAAAAAAAAAAAAAAAAAAAAAAAAAAAAAGCACCCACATTGGAACAGGGTAAGTGAAGCTGAAGTTATCTTTACTCACATAAAACAAGATGACCTCATGTGCAGAGACCCCTAATGATTATGCGTAATCACAACTATCTAAACTAACACAAATTCAGCCAAAGTCACTGAACACAAAAGCAACACTATAAAAAAATTACTTGGTTTTTATATACGATCAACAAAGAATTCCAGGTGAAAACTAATAAAAATAACACAACGGAGTATGGGACCAGTACAATGGAGTATGGGACCAGTACAATGGAGTATGGGACCAGTAGGAATCAGGTGCAGACTATTTTCAATCAAACAGGAGTAAACTTAGCCAAAGACACAAAAGATTTGTAAATTGAAAATCACAAAACATTAACAATAGACATTTTCAAAAAAAAAAAAAAAAAAAAAGAGACACAAATAGGAACAGCGAGATGTTTCACCAGGTGAAGGTACTTACCACCAAGCCCAGAAACCCTAGCTTCATATCTAGACCTTTATTCGCTCTCTCTCTGTCTCTGTCTCTGTCTCTGTCTCTGTCTCTGTCTCTGTCTCTGTCTCTGTCTCTCTCTCTCTCTGCAAATAAAAATTGTAAATAAGTAAACAAACACGCCTGTGTTTGTGGACTGGGAGATTTAATATTGTTAAAAAATCTCTGTAGGAACTAAAGTAATCTACAGAATCAGTACAATTTCTGCTAAAATTCCAATGGCATTTTTTTTTACAGAAGAAGAAAAAATAAATTTCATATGGATCTTAATGAACCTCAGTAACTAAAGCAGTTTTGAGAAAATAGCAAAGCTGTAGCCCACACACTAGCTGTTTTAGAAATATATCACAAAGTTCTAGTAATTAAAACAGTATGGCGCCAGGCAGTGGCGCATGCCTTTAATCCCAGCACTCCGGAGGCAGAGGCAAGTGGATTTCTGAGTTCGAGGCCAGCCTGGTCTACAAAGTGAGTTCCAGGACAGCCAAGGCTACACAGAAAAACCCTGTCTTGAAAAACAAAAAACAAACAAACAAAAAAAAACAAAAACAAAAAAAAAATGAAGATAGACTTTTCTCATCCCATAAGCAAAAATTAACTAAAACCAAAAATCAAGGCTTGAGCATGAGACTTGAACTATGAAACTCCTAGAAAAGAAGCTCTGATGAAACTCGAGCAGGCTATGGTCACCTGGATGTGATGTCAAAAGTATACAGAATTATACCTACACATATTTTATATTTCACATATATTTTATATTTTCAGACAACCAGGCAATGTTCAGTATTACAGAAGGAACTAGTCAATGGAGGAAAAGTACTAACTGTATGTTGAATAAAGGTTTAATATACAGACTGTATAGAGATATACAGAGTCACTAACACAAAATAGACTAATTAAAATGAGCAAAAGTTTTAATAGACATTTACCCAAAAAAGATATACAAATAAGCTAAAAAGCATATAAAAAAGATGTTTAAAAGCACTGATAATCCAGGAAATGCATATTATACCACAGTGAGTTGTACCATGAATTCTCGCTATCATAGTCACTATCAAAACCCAGAACAAAAGTATTGCAGACTCCTGGCAAGATCTGTGGATAGTGATAACCATGAAGCATGATAAGAAATAATAGTGGTTTCTCCAGAACTTACAACCAGGACTACACACAGTCTAGCAATCTTACAGTCTGCATACACCAGAAATGTCTGCGCAGGCAGATGTGTTACCGTGAGACCCCTACTAGCCATGATGGTCGATAAAGCAAATGTGCTACACCCACATAGTGTAATATCATTCTGCTTTTAAAAGGAAGGCACTCTTAACATATGCCATAGTGTCCAACAATCTTGAGGATGTAATGTTAAGTAAAATGAGCCAATACAAAATGACAAGTATTGCCTTATTTAGCTGAGAAGTGTGTAATGTAAATAAATTCATAGAAACAGAAAGGTGGTTGGGGGCTGCCAAGGGCTAAGGGGAAGGGTGAGTGAGTATTTGCCATCTATCAGGAAACATATTGGTCATGAAAGATGAAATCATTCTAACACTCTGTTATACAGTGTACCTAAATGTAGCATGAACAATGTCACAGGCTTAAAAGTGTTGGCCGGACATTAATATGTAGGGGTTTTGTTTGTTTTCCTTTTCCCACATCTTAAACAAGAACATATTGAAAGCAAGAACTAAGCTCTGACGCCTTGCCCAAGGTGATGGGATTAAGAGGGGCTGACCCAAAGCAGGTGATGGATCCTCCACTTGGCTCTGACTCCGTTCATTTATCTTAGCATCTCAGAATGTGAGAGGGCCCTCAAAGATGGCCGATCTGGAAGATAATGGCGTCCTTGTTGTCTGAGGATGCCCCTCCTCTGTTTACCTACATTAGCAGCCATCAAACTTCCCCAGGCTTTTGAACTGGGTCTGTAATTGTGTTGTGAGGGATTACACATTAACAGTGTGCTCCAGCCTCTGCTGTTCCCCCCCCACACACACACACATACCAATCCCTCCTCCCCTCCTCCCCAGCCCCCACCTACCAACTCCAGGTTCCTCAGAGGCAATCAAATTTCTGACTCGCTTACTGGATGAAATAACAGCTATATGTCGGGGTTGGGGTGGGAGTGGGGACCACAAGGCCTGGAAAGGTTAAAGGGCTTGTCTAAGGTTACACTATGTGAATGAGAGCAAACTTCGAGCTCAAGTTATTTAAAACTTTTCCAGCCTCTCCCCTCTTTGCAGGTCAGCTATTTGTCTCGTTGAGAACAGTAACTAACGAGTAATTAAAGTGCAGGAAAATGTAAGACTAGAGATATTGCTTCTGCCCTACCCACCGGCGACCTCCCTATTTGTGTGTGTAGGGGCTAGTGAGGGGAGAATGAAGCCTGCTCTCTCAGCATTTCCCCCTTAGGCCACGCTGGGGACTGACCCCAGAGCCTTTCATGTAACCAGGCAAGTGCTTCACCTCTGAGGAATATCCCCAGGTACTTTGTGTTTTGTGACAGGGTTTCACTAAGTTACCAGGCCAGTTGAGAACTCTCTGTAGCTTGAACCTATAATCCTCTTGCCTCGGCACGGCACGCTGAGTAGCTGAAGTTACAGGCACAAGGTCCAGGACACTTTCTTCATATTTGACTACATTTAGGTGAATGGTGCGAAGAAGCCTAGGAAAGCTTACCACACCACGACAAAATGAGAAACGCCCCTAATGGTAGCAGGAGGGGGGGGTCCCAAGCTGTAATTCAGGGTAGCTGGGGAGCCATAATTCATGACTTCCTGGGTATTTGGTGTGTCTCTGGGGAATGATTATAGCTGTCACCTCAAAAACTGTTTGCACAATATGGAGCACAGGTGCACAACCACAGGTCCCACGAGGCATCCTGTGTCCCCATCCGGTCCTCACGAGCCACCAGCTCTTTGTACTGTCTTCTCTGCTGACTTGTAATCTTCTGAGGTGAACTTCTCTAAGCTGGTTTCCAGGGAGAATGGCACTTTGCGGGACCCAGAGAGGCAGACAGCTGGCCCAGAGTCCTGGTCTGAACGCTCCCCTCCTGCCGCCCCCCTGTGTGGGGGTGACATAACCCCTCCCCCAGCCCCAGGCACTGAAAATCTGCTGTGTGAATGTTGGCTCCGTGGGCCTGACAGTGAGAGAAGCTGATGGCCAGGGACCTGTGTCTTGCATTTCCTTGGGTGTGCTGACTCACCTCTGGCCTCTGGCCTGACCTCTAGGTCCTTGGTGCTGGCCCAGATTTATGGCCCTGGGCTCCTTTTTATCTCTTCGGGAAGTCAACGTTTTGGTTGGGAAGTTTTTCAATTTCCTCCTGGCCTAGACTAAACCGCTCAGATTTCCAAGGACGCAAAAGTCCCTTCTCCTCCCATCTCCTCTGGGCACCGAAACCTCAGGAGGAGCCCTGCAGACTGCAGACAGACAGGCCTCAGGACATGCTCCACAAAATCAGCAGAGGAGGCAGGACCTCCACATACAAGCAGGGTGCTAGTCCCTGGGGTCATACCACCGATTCTTCATAAAAGGGGCTCTCTGTAGTGTCGGGTGCATGGGGACAGGTTCAGAGATTCTTGGTCCTGGATGGCCACTGACTGTCCTCCCTGGGTGGGCCCTACACAGCAATCATTAGTTGTCCTGGGCCCCAGCTTCTCAGGATAAGGCTTAGGAACTATTGCTTTTACCTTGTAGCCCCAGTAATTCTGCGAACCCTAGGGTCTCTGACCCACAGTCATAGGAGCTGAGCAATGGGCTGAATAGCGGAAGAGAATCTTTGTCCTCTGGCCTGCAAGTGCTGCTAGAACTCTATAGTCTCATCCTTAAAGAATCTCAACCTAGGCCACCAATGTCACACACACCTCAGGGCCCATACCACTAATATTGTCCCCCACTGCCCTGTTTCTTAACCAAGTTTCTTATCCAATGGCAAATGCATCTTGACTTCTTTTCCTTCCTTCCTTCCTTCCTTCCTTCCTTCCTTCCTTCCTTCCTTCCTTTTTCTCCACATTCTCTTTCAACTCTCATACTCACCCTCCTAAGCCGTTTTCCCTCTTAGCCTGGTCCCGTCATGACGTCATTTGCGAGCCAGGAAGAGCAGTGAAGTCAAGCCATCTCTTTTATACCTTCCGTGTTGATGGCCCCTTTATCCTGAAAGGCTTCGCCCACTTTCTATCCCAGCATAGCTTCACCCACCACTGAAGTACAGCCAGCCGGCTCGGGAGGACGAGTGGCAGCTGTTGCTCTGTTTCGGGCAGGAAGTGAAGAAGAACCTGATATTCAATTAATACAGCAGGGGGAGTCCAGAGGGAGAGCGGGGTCTAATGGAGGCCGACGGCTTGGGAGGGCAGCCGCCTAGGTTCCATTCCCTTCGTCACCGCCACCACCAGCCAGTGGGGGTGACCTTGGGTCTGTCACTAAAAGTGTCTGGGCCTTCGTTTCATCTGAAAAATGGCAGTGATGATACCTGTGTCCTCGCTGGAATAGTGACGAGGATTAGGGAGATTAGAAAAACACACGGGGCTCTTTGATCCCTTCAAAGTGGGCAGTGGAGGATGGGTAGACGCAGAAAGCCATCCTTGGCTGGTGAAATTGGCTGCCAGTTGCAGGGTATGATGGGAAGTGTAACAAAGTTGTCAGCACTGAGATCCCTGTCCTCCAGCCTGTGAGTCCCTCTGAAGTCCCCCTGTCCCATACAGCCTGCAGAGAGCCAGGCATGACATACACAATCAGTGGCAGACTGCAGCCTTGCCACGGCCTACGCTGAACTCCTAAGCGGAAAACACGGTGTCCGGTGACTGAACCTTTAGGCCAGGAAAATTGGATAGGAAGGGGATATAAGTGCAAAGATGGAGAGAACCCAAGGTCAGGATGATTGTGGTTGGAGCGCGACAGATAGGGCATGACGGAGAAGCGAACTGGAGCCACAGAGGCCTCCATTACAGATCACGGGATAAAGCAGGATGTGCCCGTGTCTGTTTCTGAATTGTAGTGAGAGAGCCTCCCAGGCAATGGTGGGCCCTGGGTCCCCCAAGTACAGCATCCTTTCACTGACCTTGGTGTCTGTGAAAGCAGTCATCTTTACCCACGCGTCCATCATCTCAGGGACAAACGTGGTACCGTGGTACCATGGCTGGTCACGTCAGCGCCAGGGCTATCGTTTCAGTGCAAATGGGTATTGGATTTCGTGCCAGGCTAGTGAGGGGAAGTGGGAAGAACAACACAGTCCTGAGGCTTGAGGTCGAGTCCCAGCCTCGTCACTTTGATTTTTGGGACCTTGAACAGTTAAGCCTTTGGGAAGGCCGGTTTCACCATTTCTGGAACCTGAGATGATGCGTCCCTGTCTGTCGTTGTACCTGCCAGAGTATCAAGTGAGGGGTTGAGAGAAATGGCAAGGGACACCGAGTGTGGGAAAGGGCCGCATAGGAGTGAGGCAGTACAGGCCTACAGGCTGAGTTATACTGCAGTAACAACAACACAACCCTGATACTCACTGTCTTTTTTTTTTTTTTTTTTTTTTTTGGTTTTTCGAGACAGGGTTTCTCTGTATAACCCTGGCTGTCCTGGAACTCACTTTGTAGACCAGGCTGGCCTGATACTTACTGTCTTAACGCAGTGTTTCTTCCCTACTCTCCCTGTCTACTACAGGCCAGACTGGGCAGGGGAGGGTGGGCATCGTTGAGCTATTTGTAACCACAGAGGAGCACAGAAATGTGGGCAGCCATCAGCTAACCGGTTGGAGAAGGAAAACCAACATGCGGTGTCCATTCAGTTGTATCTCACCAGCCAGCCAGGGTTATTTGGAGGTCAGGTAGGCCATACTACCATGGAAGGTTAGATAAGAGGCGGTCCCTGACCATACACAACTTCCGGGGACGCTTACCTCAGACTCTCAGCCAGGGGTCTCTGCAGCATCTCTCAAAGGTTTCTCTCCTGCTGTGGACCCCACCCTACCCCACCTGCTGGGTACCACTCTCTACTATTGCATTCTTGGTTTTGCTCAGGAGCCAGAACATTAACAGCCGCCTCAGCTACTGCCATGCTGGCTATATGGTAACCAAAATTTCCTGTTCTTTCTGTCTTTCACCCAGAAGTGAAGAGCCCGGGATGCCCTCCCCCAACTGCAGCTAATACATCCTGCTTGAACACAACTAAGAAGACCAGCCCTCTGCTCACTTGGAGGTCTTCTTGTGCAAGACCTCTGCTCATCCCCTCAGTGGTCCAAGCTCAGGTCTCTCTGACTACTTCAAGGAAGGAATGAACTAACTCAAGACAGCTTCTCCTTCTTCCTCCCCTCTCAGAGACACTTACTTCCCTGTCCGCCTTCCTCCTGACCACATACATCCCCATCTAAGTAGTTTCTGGTCTGGTCTGGCCTGAGACCCATCCAGGCCTTAACTTCTTCCTTCTTGAGTCATGACACTTCCTTCTTGGATACTTTATCTGGGACTCTGAAACATAAACAAAGAAGACTGATGTAATACTGTAGACACAAGAACACATATCATACATCACTGTATGCTGGGCTCTGTTCTGGATGTACAATGTATACTAATTTGCTACACGTTCACAGTAAGCCCACATATAAAGTGGATGTTATCACTGTCTCCATTTGAGGTTAACTATAAGTGCAGCCAGTCCACAGCTAGTACATAGAAGAGTTGAGCTTCAGTCTAAGTGATTTGACAGCAGAGCGCAAACTGAGCTATTCCCACTGTTCAGTGACTTATCCAGTGGTTGGGAGAAACTGTTACAGATGCAAGCAAGTTTGAAGCTATTTCATGGATGGCAGGAAGAGCCTTCCCAGTGTATTAGGAGGCCGTGGCTGCCCTCTGCTGGTCATTCGTGAGCATTGCCACTCGGGGCACACTGACCAGATAACTTACATGCGTTGGCATATTAACTATTTCCCGTCCCCCCCCCCCCCAGGTTTGGTGCAGTTTATATTTGGTTGCCTCCATTTCACCGCCTGCGGGTGAGATGGGGGGAACAAAAAGCAGCCAGCCAGCTCTTCACCTCCAAGAGCAAGCAAAAGCAAACCACAGCTATACAACTATCAAATAACAAGTCTATGTGTTTACTGTCACGGGAATTACCACACAGTGCTCCATGCCCAAGACATGTCATCTCAAACAGATGCAAAAGCACATTTTGGTCACTTATATAGCTAAATTAGTCTAAAATGCTTTCTAAATTAATCTGGGTATGTTCTCCTGATGGACAGACATTGTGTGCAAAGGAGATACTTACAATTCAGCTGTTTTGAATTAGCTATAAATACTATGCTATTTTTCTTCTTTTTCTTTGATGTAGAACGATGGAGGTAGCTGTCTTTGACTTAGTTATCATAGAGTTTGGTCTAAGAAATGGGACTTCAGGAGCTGGGGTGCTTGGGCTTAGAGTCATCAGCCCTGGCGAAGAGGGTCCTCTTTTCCTCAGACAAGTTGGATACTGCTCACTACCTCTTCCTGTGGAGAAAGACAGGAAGAGCAAGGGAACATAGCTCCACATCAAACTCTAGAGGTTGTTCCCGAGGACTTCTCCAACCAAAGCCTCATGTAGCAAGTAGATGACTTGAGGAGATTTGGGTCCTGGAGTTTGGTGGGCTTTCGACTCCCTGGCAGAGTCACTAGCCTCTGTAGACCCTAGCTTGTCTAGAGCCCTCTTCTGAAGGAGAGGACGTTGTGTGCCTTCAGGACATAAATCACACCACCGGCACATCATTGACTAACAGAGCATGTGTGTAATGTTTCACACCCTGCCAGCACGTTCTACTTATACGAATGTGGAAAGTATAAGAACTGTTGATGTGAGGACTTAGAAATGCAGACCCGCTTCCAGGACTGCCTGACGATCTATCGTGGTGTGTCCAGCTGTCTGACACGTCTACGTGTTTATTGTCACGGAAATTGCTCTGTGATGCTAGAGACACAAGAAATACCATCTCAAACAGATGCAGAAGCACATTTGGGGTCATTTATAACTGAGAGTGGAATGCTTTCTCAATTAATCCGGGCATTCTCACATCCAGCACTAGAGTAACTTTCTCTTCCAGGTTTCCCTGTTCTAGTGTGTGACTGAACGCTGTGGTCTTAGCCCCTCTTGAGGACCAAACCAGGAAACTCCAGTGAAAGATAAAAGAGCAGAGAGTTCCTTGTTAGCACAGGGAAAGCCCCAGGGCTGATTCACGAAGTTAGTGTCTCTGTAGAGGAAAGAATTGTTTCTTTAAATTGGTGGAATATGCATTAAACGATAATGACAGTCCACATTATGTAGCTGTATAATTCATATAGGAAAGGCCCATCATCACACAGAGGTGGCATGCTACTGAGCATGCTCAGTTCATGTTCTTAGAGCACGCGTTTACAACTTGGCGAGAGAAGCTCCTCTTGGCAGATAATTCAGTGTTCCCATGAATGAAGTGTAGTCTGGATCACCCAAAAGCTAACAGAGAGACCCTGAAAACATGTCTGGTTCCTCGTGAGGTTCTCTGGAAGGGCTTTATCTGAACTAGAAGTAACAAAAGAGGCAATACTGAAAAAGTATCAACAGCGGAAAAGGGGCAGAAGCCCGGACGTCGGTGACAGACTCTAAACAAACTTGCCTATTTGCTACCCAATTTGATGCCTCAATATGGTGCTCGGGCTAATCCACCTCTGCCCCTGCTCTGGCATTCAGATTGTATTCTGTAAGACCCGATGTGGCTAATTATATCTGGTTATCTCTCAGTACCCCAGACAGCATGTGACCATTTGTGTGTTTCCAGCTCAAAACCTCTGAGGTACCTCAGATCTAGTCAGTCACCAGCAGGTCTCAGTTCTATCCTCTTCCTTCCTCAACCTACCTTCACCCTTGACATCACAGTGCGGTGGACCAGTACCAATGAGGCACAAGTTCAAATCCCAGTACCAGGGAGAGACGAGTTCAAATCCCAGCTTCATTATGCATTACATGAGTGAATGTGGACATTTTACTTATGTCTTCAAGTCATGGAAACAATTAATATGTATTTCTTGTAAAGTTGGTTCTGACCTCAATGAGATAAAGTATATTAATATATACATTAATATATACATATCAATGAGATGTATATCAAATGCCTGGTTCATGGTCAGTGATTCTCTTTCTCCCCGTTTAGGCTTTTTTGTCTTTTACCAGGCCTAATATGGTAGCTGAATTCTCCCTTGTTTCTTGTTGTCAATCACAGTTATAGATCATACACTTACCATTTGTCAGATGCTGGACCAGCCACTAATTATATAAAACATCCAAAAGGCTTTGCTTCTATGGAGCTACAGAACAACAGAAAACTAGCGTCTCCTGCTAGTGATCTATTTCACTCTCTTCGCCAACATGTCATGCAAACCCAAGTGCCACATGCTATTTCTCCATTCGAGACTGTCAGTGGCTATCACTGTCCAGACCAATGATGTAATGGATATTCTTTTTTTTTTTTCTCCCTGTTGTGTGGCTATTTCCTCTAGCTTGAAACCTTCCCTTCTACAGGGAGGCAGACTGTTCCTAAAACCCAGGAAGCTGAGGAAATACGGCCCAGGAAGCTCAGGGAGTTGCAAGATTCCAACTTATGGGTTCTCGATCACAGTGGGAAACCAAGGCGGCACATTTCCTCAGCAGACGTGGAGAATGTTGACTTGCTGATGGGAATTAGTAAGGACCGTTGACAGAACCACTGCTCATAGAGTTCCGTGGATAGATGAGTGATTCACCGGGGTCCCATGTGATGTACATAAATAAAATTAACTCTTAAAGTGTCCAGGATTCCCACTGCAATGAAACACCATGACCAAAAAGCAAGCTGGGGAGGGAAGGGCTTTACACTGGCTTACACATCCACATCACTGTTCATCATCTAAGGAAGTCAGGACAAGAATTCAAACATGGCGGGAACCTGGAGCAGGAGCTGATGCAGAGGCCATGGGGGAGTGTTCCTTACTGGCTTGCTTATCCTGGCCTGCTCAGCCTGCTCGATTATAGAACCAGGTGCCCAGGGGAAGCTCCACCCACAATGGGCTGGTCCCGCCCACAACAGTCACTAATGTACAAAGTGCCCTACAAACCTGTCAACAGCCCCTTCTCACAGAGACATCTTCTTAATCAAGTGGCTCTTCTCTAAGATGACTTCAGCTTATGTCAAGTTGACATAAAACTAGCTAGCACAGATAAGTTAATAATTGAATTGTAATTTATAATCTGTGACCATGTTTCTAAGCCACATTACCGAGGCAGAAGGGAACAGTAGATCCACGGACTGTACTAGAGGAAGGTGGGGCAGAACTGTGCATCAACTCCTCAAGAACACAGGGCGTCTTATGCTCCAGGGTTTCCAACGATAACTGAAGATTATTTGACTGGGCCTTCAAGATAACTGATATCAGGGAAAGACGATTTTGATAGTGACTGTAAGATAATGAATTCTTATACATTAAACTAGGACTTATGGGGCATGTTTAGGTGACCCTTGGGTCAAAGCGTCAAACATAACGTAGTGAGTATATTATGGTTATTTCACAATCCTCTAGGTGTAGAGTTAAAAACTAATATTTTTAAGGGAGAATCCTATCTCCTGTAGAATAAGCTATTTCACAGTAGGAAGAACCCAAAGATAATGTTTGGAAGAATATGTCTAGTCTATCTAAAACAAACAAACAAAAAAAAAAATAAAGAAAACGAAGACAGCTCGGCATTCCTCCAATCAGGGAGAGGATTTTTATACAGACTGATCATCTTATGATCATTGAAAGATGTAGGCATATTGAATTTCCAAAATGAGGGTAGTAAAAGTATGTATCTCATAGAGCTGCTGTGTCCATTAAATAGGTCAGTATGTATGAAGAAATATTAGTCATTTAACAAATATTAGCCTCTATTCCTTAAGTGTTAATATCTACAACTCACATTGAACACTGCGTGGGGTTAAGATTGCAGCAGCTTGATAGAATTTATTTTTAGTGAGCATTCTAGAGCTTAGATAGGAGGCTACAAATAAATTTCTCTGAATATCATGTTTTCCAACTTAAAACTCCATCAAGAAGTCAGGGTCTGGGGCATGTCAGTCTTTGTCTTCAGATATGACAAATGGACGTGCCTTACACCTTGTGTCAAAGAGAACCTGCTAGGCAGACATGTAGATTTTGGGTATAACAGACACTGTATCTGTGCTGTACTGCCCAGAATCACTTTTGAGCTGACTCGGAGAACGCTTATTTGGGGAAAAGACCATAGCTTTGCTTAAAGACTCTAAGAACCCGTGTGATCTCTTGCTGAACCTTGCTGTAGGGTTGACTCTCCCAGGAATGCAAACTACCATCCGTCAGTCAAGATCCCCTGAGCTCCTGTGTTAGAAAGCCAAATGGTTCTGCCTGCCCTTCAGCTGGTCTATCTCTCCTTAGGGGAATTCTGCGATATCATATTCTTGCTTTTATGTCCTGCTTTTATATAGGTTCTGGGAATCTAGACACATGTCTTCAGGTTTGCTCAGATCATTTTCACTCACTCACTGAGCCATCTCCCTGGCCCATTATTCGCCTTTTAAAATAGTTTTATTTTTATTTTTATTTTATTTTATCTTTTGAGATAATATAATTATATTATTTTCCCCTTTCCTGTCCTCAGCTTTTAATCATTGCTATAACTAAATCAGAACAAAACAACTTTAAAAGGGAGGAAGATTTATTTAGGCTCACAGGTTAGGAGGCCTCTGTGCATCTTGGTCTCCTAACCAAGGAGGGCTTGGTAAAGCCGAGTGGCTCAGTTGAGACACTCAGGCAGCACAGAGAGAGGATGTCAGTACTGGTGCACTTTCTCCATCTTCCTCATATTCCATCTGGGCCTCTAGCCTAAGCATACTGAAGCCTATATTCAATCTGAGTCTTCCATCCTTAGGCAATCCTCTCTGTGTACTCCCTCAGACGCACCCTCGGATTTGCTTTACTAATATCCTAGGGAGTCTCTATCCTATCGAGTTTACAATGAGGATTTATCATTATAGCAAGCACAGCAGTCATGGAGGCTATGCGCGCCACCTCTGAAGGTATCAACCCACACCCGTCCAGGTTGATCACGCGGAACTTGTTCCATGATGGGAAGGCTAGGGATTTGTCTTCCCTGAGTGTGCCTTTGTTTCTCTTGGGAGATTCTGAACCACTTACTGCTGCGATCGATTATCACAAGTGGACACACCTCATGAGTCATGATGTCCCACAGTGCTGTACTTTTGGCTAAAAGGAATTCACATCACAGTGGAGAAAAAAAAAAAAAAAAAAAAAAAAAAAAAACAAGCAAAAACAAAGTAATGACAGCTGTTCGAGAGACTCTCTACTGGTTGTATATTAGAATACTTTTCATCTATTTTCAGAAATATATATTTTTCTGAATATGTATGTATTTTTAAATTACACACACACACACACACACACACACACACACACACACACACTGTTAAGCCAATATAAGGTAAAAACAAAGTAAGTATGAGGTATGTGTCACTGTCAAGCAGGGGCTTTTGGGCCAGTGAATTGTTTCCATGATGTACTTTTTTTTGTGACCAGCATGTCTGGGCAGAGGAAGCTTGTCTGCCTGTGTGCTGTAGTGAAGACACCACCGAGCAGAGTTGTTGGAAGGAAGCCCCTGTTGCTTGTTATGGCAGCACTCTTCACCCTGAACTGACCAATCTGCTTTCTTCTCAGCTTACCTGAAAGCAAGAGGCATCATACGCCAATCGGTATGATGATCTGTACCGTGTTCAGTTACAACACAGAAGGTAGGATAGTCTTTATGAGAATGTTCTCACAGCTAATGATCTGTAAGCACACTGGGGTATTGCCCCACCCCCAGCCCAGATACAGAAGTGGAGAGAGGATTTGAAGGGGACAGCATAACGGTAAAATTTATTTCCCGTCTCTACAGATCATCCTTGTTAATCACAGGGGCTTTAATAAATAAGGGAAGGGCACTCCCCTGAGGAGAATCAGTAGTAGCCACCTTCCATTGGAAGCTGAGTGTGCAACTGGACATTTGTGTCTTTACACCCACTTAAGTAGGCAAAAGAATTGGTTGGTTGGTGATAGTGGCCAATCCAACTATCAAGTATAAGGTTTGTGCTGTCTAGTGGAAATAGATGATGTGGGACTTTTGTTCCTGGTTTTCCCCATCTGATCCCTCCTGAGGCTTCAGTTTTCCAAGTTTCAGTTTCCCTGCCCAGAAGACTGTGATACTCTTGCTTAAACCTCATGCACCCCACAATACTTAGTTCCATCTGGTAGCCATGAAAGTGGAAGCTTAATTTCATATCTCTGTCTTCTCCTCTTCACAGATGATCTCTCGCTCTCTCTCTCAGCAGACTATCTGCTTCTGCTGCTGGTCCAGGGTCTTCGGGTAGATGCCCTTTTATTACCATTGTGTTTAGATTCAATAGTTTCTTCTGGGGGGCATTTCTAATGCAATGTGGCTCCTGTTGCTTCACTTCAGGGAAGTACTCTGCCCTCATTTATTAAAACTCTGAGATTATCAAGGATGATTTTTAGAGATGGAAAATAATTTTTATACAAAGATCTTACTCTATTACTATTGGAGTCAAGGTGAAATTTTGACAGAACTAAATAGCTTGAGTGCATTTGACATATGCATTATGATAGCAACTTTCAACTTGTCAGACTCAAGAATTACTTGAGAAACTGGCTTCTGGACACACTTGGAAGAAGGTGTCTGTATGATATTAATTGATGTGGGGAGCTGATATGTTGTGGGAGGATGATGCTCTGCCTACTGTGGGTAGCACCATTCCCTAAATGGAAAGTGAGAACTGACATATGTTCTCTGCTTCTTGATTATGGTTGCAGCGTCACCAACTTCTCACACTCCTGTAAGCCATGATTCCTTCTCTATGATGGGCTATACCCTGGAACTGTGTGAACCAATAGAAGCCTTCTCTTCCTTGACTTGTTTTTGTCAGGATGTTTTATTAGCAGAGAAAGAAACTGAGTCAAGTGTGATAGTGCACGCCTCTAACCTCAGTACTTGAGAGTGTGAGGCAGGAGGATTGGCATGATTTCAAGACTGGCTTAGGCTACACAGTGATTAGCAAAGCAGCCAGAGTTATCTAGCAAGAGTCTGTTTCAAAAAATTAAAACACCTCCTCCCCTCCATCCTTCAAATGACATTACTCAGAGATCTTATACATAGATATGGAATATACTCAGCACAGAAGAAGTGGGAGAAACATCTCTTTGGGAGGGGGTATTTCTTCACTTAGATATTGCACAGGAATTGCTAGGGGCAAGATTAGCACAATAGTGGGAAATTAGAAGCATGTGCATTGTGGGAAGGTGACGGGCAAGGCTGTGTTCTGAACTGGTCTTCTTCATTCAGCTCACAGGAACATGAAAGCTAGAGACTTAATTTCCCAAGCAAGCTTCTCTTTGTTCTTTCCAAAATAAGTTTTTGTACATCTGGACTATTAATTTAGATTGTCTAATATGCGGGTACCATTGAGATATGAATTTATTGTGATGTTTCAATTTTAACAGATCACTCTATTTTCTGCGTGCATGTCTGCCAATACAATGATTTTGTGTTTGTTTGTTATCTGTTTCTTTGAGTGAAACAAGATATTGCTATGTAGCACGGGTTAGTCTTGAGCTCCCAATCTTCCTACTCCTGAATCCTGAGTGCTCAGACTATATGAGTTAAAATCATTCTCTATTTTGATCTGTTGACATTAAGGTATAAACACAACTGCTTCTAGATCATAACTATTCGGGGGGAAAGGCGTTCTCAAGGTGAGTGATTGCTCTATAATTCAGAACAGCGCCCCATTGGAATCTGAAGCCTGTCGCCCCGTCAGCTGTCTAGGGAGCTGCAGCAAAGTTGAACTGTTCAGCAAGATCTAAGGAACTAATTACATAAAGTGTTTTGTGCAATCAGTGGCCTCAGGCACATCCTACCAATAGAGAATAATGAAATAAAAACACTGTTAGATATGCTATGTCCATGGCTAAAATATAACGAGTATTTTTGACATTGGAGGGGAAAAAAAATCCCAGCAGGGAGATGTCATCTTTTCAATGAAACTTTCCAATGGGAGGCAGGGATTTGATTCTCACTATAGAAGCCCAAGTGGGAGCTGTTCCTCACTTGTCTGGAAAGAGAGCACACAACTGTTCTGAGAATAGTTCATGTGAATTTTACAGACTTTAAACCACATAGACAGGGACAGGTTGGCAGCATTCAAATTATCTTGCCTGCAGCCAAGGGTAACAAGTGGTAGACTGTGGTCACGTAGCATCCCATGCCTGTGGTGGAAGCTCTGGCTCTGCGTTTGAATATCTGTCATTTCTGTCCCCGTTGTCTTAGCTTCCATTTCCACCCTTTCCCCTTTTCTGAAAATTCTTCAAAGGCTTAGCATACTTTCAGTAAGCAGTCTGTCTTATACTTCCCATGGAACTTCATATTTCCCTCTTTGTGCACATGTGACCATGTGTCTTAGTGACTTTTCTATTGCTGTGAAGAGACATCATGACCAAGGCAACCTAGAGAAAAGGGAGTTTATTGGGGCTTATGCTTTCAGAGGGTCAGTCCATGACTATCATGGAAGGAAGAAGGGCAGCTGGCAGGCATCCATGGTACGGGAGCAGTAGCTGAGAGATTACATCTTTATCAGAAGATAGAGGACAGAGAGAGAAGGACAGAGACAGAGAGACAGACACATAGAGAGACAGAGACAGACACAGAGAGATACAGACAGAGGGACATAGGAACGAAGAGACAGAGGGACAAAGAAATAGACAGAATGCTGACTGGCAATGGCACACAGTTTTGAATCCCCAGTGACATGCTTTCCTTAACAAGACCGTACCTTCTAATCCTTCTCAAACAGTTCAACCAGCTGGGGACTAAGCTTTCAAATACTCAAATCTACCAGGGTCTAACCTGAAAAAGCATCACCTGTTGTTTTCCTCTGCTTCTTACCTTCCTTCCGTGTATTTGCCAGCTTTTGGTGCTCATTTCAGTTCTGCTAAGTATAAAGGAGATGGAACTCCAAACAGACTCCCTTGCCTGGCTGACATCTGGTTGACCCCAGCTATTGGGAGTACTGACCACTTGGTGGAAGAAGACTAGATGATGTCCAGATGAAGGATGCTCACTCGCTCCTGGGTACTGAGGGCATCTTTCTGGTAGATGATAATACACATGCTTTGATGTCTTTCAGCAGGTACAGCATGGAGAATCTATCCTTGTCCCAATGCCAGATTTCAGTGTCCCCCCCCAGTAGTCACAACACTAGCTCTCAAGCCCTAGGTAAATCAGTAGTAATGTCATACCGAGCTTCCCATCAGAATGTCCCAGTTCTGCAGAACCGTTCCTCCATGCTTCCAAGATAATTTCAAATAACTCTTTAGCAGTTTCGAATAACTTAGTCGCACCCCAGTAGTGCCACAGAATGAGCTCTGGCCTATGGGCAAACCCACTTCCTTCTCTTCATTTCTCTACCTGTGGAGAACTCCCTTCAACCAGCAAACTGACTTATTTGTCTCCTTGTTTTCCCTTTCTTGACTTATTTCATTTTGTTGTAACCACTTTCCTGAATTAAGCCTTCTCTGCTAGAAATATTGAACTTGGTGTCTATTTTCTCGATTTCCTGAGCAACACATGGCCTGCTTTTCAATGTTGGCTCCGAATACCTTCTCCCAAGTGAAGTCTTATCTTCCACCAAGATATAATTGCTCAACTATTTGCAATTATGTAACAAACTTAAACTAATTTTCCAAAAAGTCACTTACTTCATCCCATCCAACTGCCCACTAGATTGTAAGTATATTGATAACAATCACTGACTCTTAACCCCACTAACAACCAGATCAGCACAAGATTCTAAGCAAATGATTGATTTGAATGAATGATCCTAACAGTGGCCTATGGGCTTACAGTGTCTTAAGTTTCTAATAGTTCTACTGCTTTCATTTTGCTGCAAAATAGAAATGGTTACATTGTTTTTTGTTTTTTTTTTTAAATCTTTGTGAATGAATATTTGTTAAACCAATACAAAAACATTTAGATACTCTGTTTCCTACTGTGTTAAATGATGTTTCCCAGTTTGCTGAAGTGTGTTCACACATATCACCCCATTTTCAACTCACATTCACAATACACAAATCTTCACAGAGCACTGAAAGGCAGAGCTTAAGGCTCCTGGCCTTGACACTCAAACTCCAAAGCTCCAAAGCTCCAAAGCCCTGTACTCTTCCTTGTTCACCTGAGCTGGGGTTCCATCCAGCCAAGAATCATGGCTCTCTCAGCCTTTCCTCGGTCCAAACACACAGTGTGAGCCATGCAGATTTTTCATATCTTTTGTGAAGGTATGAAATAACAGATTATCTGTGATTCCCCTTTCAACAGAATCAAAGAGAAATAAACCGTTCTATCCCTTTGGCTTGGAGGATGTGGACAGTCATGTTCTCAATTTCACAGTTCATTGCATGTACATTTATTAGATTAGCACTGGCTTAGAAACGCACCGTGGATCCGCCCAATAACTTGGCAGTCACTTTTTGATTGCTTTTTGGAATTGTGCTGTCTTGTTCTCCTGAGATTCTGACCAAGGTTTAGTGGCTTAAAACTGAAATGCCACAGACATAAATTGAATGCAACCCAGGCAAGGCTAGGGTTATTACTTTTCTCCATCTGATTGCTACTTCGCTTTTCACTGCTGTGGCAGGAATTGCCGTTATGGAAGCAGACACCCCCCATCCCAAGCTAGGAGACTAATGATAGCATACGTACCGCGCTCTGATTTAAAGGGAGGTTCATTCCTTTGCTAGTCAATATTTGGCCCTAAACACTCACACGCGCATGCATATATATATATATATATATATATATATATATATATATATATAT
>NC_034600.1:54170677-54199796 GCF_900095145.1 Mus pahari | reverse complement strand
TATATATATACATATATATATATACACACACACACACATACATATATTTGTATCTTCAGAATTTTCTTTCCAGATAGTATGTGCCCTACTCTGAAAGTTCTTGGGATAAAGAGAATCCATGCTATTGTTTGATAGCATGCATATATGAACACAAATATGTTAGTCCATCTTTTATTTGGCTAAAAACTAATTGTTCCATGGCTATCTATATGTGGTGTTATCTGAAGGCTCCTGGAAAGATCCAGGCATAAACATAGTTCTCTGAACCACATTCCTGTTGATTTGCTAAATTACACTAATAGACAATCAATTTTTTTTCCTGCCTAGTTCTAAAGATCATGTGTTCGTAAAAGGTTTGACATACAGAGTCCGTTTACTTGGTCTTCACCACACGTACCCTTTGTTTTTTGCTCTGGAAACTTGGTTTGTCTTAGTTACCACCTAACCTGCCTCCCTAAATGTGGTCATTATTAGATTTGTGTCTTTTAGCCCTACGAATGAACAGTCATAAGCAGTAGTCGTTGGTCACTCTTCAGTGGTCGGCATCCTCACTAGTTAGGAGCTAAGGGAAAGTTAGGAAAAGGAGCCCAACACAGTGATCCTAGTCAAGGAGGATGGCAGCCGGGGCTGACTTCAAGAACATGCAACAGACATGGGATTTGTCCGAGAGAAGAGAATGTTCAGAGTGGGGCACATAGTTATCTAGAAGGATCTGAATTTAACATGACTAGGAAGAAGATGTATCGGTAAAGTGTTCTCAACCTTTTTGGGTTACATTTGACTTATTTGAGACAACACCCACGTGGTTTGCCTGAACACAACTCCCAGCCTTGCCTTGACCACTTCTCCTTTACTCTCCACACTGGAAAGTAAGTGAATTAAGGAGAACTTTGGAGAACATTGTTCTGGTGGCCTCAGTGGGCTACCTTGACGAGAACGCACCTGGAGAAGGCTTCAAAGCCACCTTTGACCGCTGCTCTTCTCATGCTCAGTAGACTGAGCTGTGGGCATGGGGCCTATGGTTCTACCTCAGGGTTTGGGATATTTCTTGACAGAAAGCCTAAGACTAAAGGGAAAGACAGGAATGATTGATCGACAGGGCAAGCTGAGATCATGTACCTACACACTGGGTAGAAAAAAATGTCACTAGTCCTCTCTCCTGCTCTCCAAACCCTGTGCTGAGTTCCCAGGCCCAGTCTTGGAAGCCGGTCCATAGCAGTTACTGAGTTGGGGAGGCTGGGAGTGGGAGAAGGGTGCTTGGAGGACACTGAAGTCTACAGTGTCAGGCCCTGTCTCTGGTGACCATGCTGGCTTTTCTCTCTCTCCTAACCTTTCCCCATTCCCTACCTCATTTCCTTTTTATCTCAGGAACCACACTAACCAGCCACCTTGGTAGTGAGAAAGCCATTAGGAGCTTCCACACTGGAACTTACCAAGTTCCAGCATAATATTCTAAAAGGCAAGAACTAGAGTGGAATGAACTGGGTGAAGCCTAGATGCCCAGAATCCGCGGTGTAAGGTATGAAACAATCCGTGACAGTTAGTCATTCTGCAATGGCAGACATTTGTTTCTCGAAAAAGGTGGAGGGATCTGGAGTGGAGATGGGAAGGAGGAGAAGAGGTGGAGGGGGGCAGGGAGGGAGGGAAAGAGAGGGAGGGGGTAGAGATGGAGAGGAGACAATGAGTTCCCTGGGTGGAGAAACACCAGTCTCCACATTACAACCTTCTGGATGCCCTAATGGGACTCTCTGTCCTTCCCTTGATGGCAGGGACTCATTTTCCAACACAGAAAAAGATAAGCGTAGACTCTTGATAAAAATGACTGCCTTCCTCCTCTTTCCCTCACGGACTTAGACTGTATCCACATTCAAAGTCTTCTGTCCTCATCACCCAGACTGGTTTAGGTTGGAAATGGAGATGTGCTTGTGCAAGCTTGGGTATGGAGCCGTTGACAGAGCTCATCGGTTATCCACATATCTTTTTAGGAAAAAAAAATAAATGAAAAGAAACAAGCATTATAAATTTTGAAAGGATACCCCCGAGTAACAAATGATTGCCCCAGTCCAACAGCTACAAATTCAGTGCAGAGTCATTTATTTTGGTCACAGAATTTTGGGTCAGTTTTGGTTAACACAAGCTGGGCTGAAGCTCTACTGCAGAAAGCAGGGTTTTTGTTTTTTTTTTTTTTTTTTTTGTTCTAATCTGTGAGTCTTTTTAAAAGAATCTTTGCATACGTAAGAGAGACTCCTGGAGTCCGATTATCTTAGAGTTGTTATGGCTCTAACATGGTGTCAATCACCATGACTGAAGCGACTTGGGGAGGGAAGGGCTTCTTCCGGTTATGTTTCCGTATCACACCTCATCACCAGAGGAAGTGAGGATGGGAACTCAGATGTGGCAGGGACTTGGAGGCAGGAGCTGATGCAGAGACCACTTTGCTAGCTTGTCTCTCACATTTCCAGCATCTCCTCTTTAACTCAGCTTCATAGACAACAAAGAAGCAGTCAAAGTAAAAAACTGCCCTTTTTTTTCCAGCACTTCCTGCAGCAGTGCCGATAGCTGATGGGCGTATCCACAGCTCAGAAAACCTACAAAGGCAAAGTAACAGGAGCAACAAACAATCCTGAGAGCCCGGGAATACTTGTTACTGCATCTGATGTAGTGAAAACTGACTAGTAACGTTTTTTTCCCCCCTTTGGTTTATTGGGTTAATAAGTAGAATGAAGACAGTTATCATTTGAAAAATTTACAGCCCAAAGTTATAAAATCTCAACTTGTTGTCTAGACCAGACCTTGGATTTGTTACTGGGCAAACTTCCCCTCTGGGCCTCATCTTTGTTACTTTTAACTTGGAACTAACAACATGTCATGGGCGCTTCTTAGAGTTGTTCTTTTCGCAGGATAACTAAGAACATTGCTACCACATTTCCCTCTCTTGCTGTTGAACTCCCAGTTGAGGAATTGTCTTTATCAGGTTGGCCTCTGGGAGTATCAGTTAGGAACCGTCTTCAGAGCTTTATGGATGTGGGACAACCCACCCCAAATGATTGGTGGCACCTCCCAAAAGAAGATCATTCCTCCTTCGCTGCCGTGGCAGTCCCTCGAGCTGCTGAGTTAATTTACCATCTGCTGCTTGGATTCCTTCGCTGATATTAGAACCCACGTCTGATGTGGACCGAGAACCAGCAGGTCTCTGGTACCAGCCTGCGATTGCCAAGAAGCCCCACCTCATCGGCTGTGAGACTAGTGGGTTCTCAGCTTCTACGGTGTGAGGTAGTAAGTTGGGACTATTTTGATCAGCTTGCATAAGCTGATTCAAATTTTCTATGGGTTTTATTTCTCAAAAGAATCCTAATACACTTGGCACCCAGCTAAATGCCATTTCACAACAACCTACTGAAGTAGCTCATGATTATCTTATAGACTTAGAATTCATGGTCTTCCAAGATCAAGCAATCTACTCATGGTCACATGACAAAGAAGAGAAGACACAAGCCAGGTGTGGTCGTATAGTGGTAAACAGTTGCAATTTAGGAAGGGTTGACATGAAATTGCGATGATCCTAGGTTATACAGCAAGGTCTGGAATAGCCTGGTCTACATAACAAGACCCTAACTCTGAAACTAACTCAGAAACTAAGGGCTGAAGATGTAGCCCAGGTTAGAGTGCTTCCTAGCCTGTGCAAAATCCTGGATTCTCAATCTTCAGTACCACTAACAGCACCAACAGTGATGATAGATAGAATATTTGCTGAAACAAGAGTAGTGAGTTAAGTCAGAGTTTCTTGAAAACAAACAGTTAGGAAAGAAAGTGGGAGCCAAGTTTATCTTCAATCCCAACCTACACTTTATATGAAGGAATACCCTTAGCATTAATAATTCTTATTTAGAATAACACAGTAGCATCAAGCATAAGTAAGAGCTATACTTTGTTTCTTCATTGGAAAAAAAGACAGAGAGAGAGAGAGAGAGAGGGGGGGGGGCTCAGTAGGCCAGAGTAATTGCTCTGCAATCATGAACATTGGAGGAGCTGAATTCTAATACCCAGCATCCATGTAAAGATCTGAGAATGTCTGCATGCACGCACAACTCCAGTATAGTGGGATAAAGATAGGGTGAACCAGAGAGGTGGCTGGTCAGCCAGACTAACTGAATGGTAAGCTTCCAGGTCAGTGAGACCCTCTCTTAGAGCAAGAAGGCAGGGAACAGTAGAAGACACCCAATCTCTTGTCCCAGCATCTGCAAAGGCACACATAGACACAAACATCCACACACTTACATGTATGCATCACACACACACACACACACACACACACACACACACACACACACACTTTTTTGTTCTTTTTTAAAGAAACAGTTCTATTGCTTTTTTGCCACCAGATGGCGATCAAAGCTAACAAGCTCTAACAAGCTCCAGGGACCAAACCTGACACAGCCCAAATATTGTGCTCAACAGACCTTCAACTCTCCCAAACCAGGGGGTCCAAGCTAAAAGACCTACTTTAAAAAAAAAAAATCAGTGTCCACTTGGGTTCCAGGTACTAGGACCTCTAATAGAACTGATTTTTTTCCTGACATTTTTCCAAATCAGGTGAATTTACCCAGAACACTTAGACTCAACTCTCTTCTGTTCTTATGAATTTCAGAGACTTACACTCATGCCCACAGTTAGGAAGCATGGATCTGCAGGACGTGTCTCAGGTGGTAGACCGCTTGTATAGCAAGAGGATGAAGCCCCGTGTTCAATTCCTAGCACTGCAAGATAGAGTAGGTCTATTGTTGCACACCTGTAATCTTAGCACCTGTGAGGGCCAGACAGACGTTCAAGGCCATCCTAGGCTACGGAGAAAGCTTGGGCTAAGCCAAGGCTATACAACACCTTCCTTTAAAGTTAAAATTTTAGTATAAAGTTTGCCATTCCATGTAATAAAATAGATAATTAATGTGACTAAAGCTTCTGAGCTTACTGTTAAGTGAAAAATTATTGGAGCCCTTAAGAAATGCAAAAAGTCAGGGCCTGCTGTTGACCACTGGTCTATAATCTGCATTTGCATCCTACCCCCAGGTGACTGACTTCATATTAGAATTTGAGAAGCACAAAAGAGCCACTGCTGGCAAATTGTTAAAAATGCTTCCACAAGCAGCCACACTCATAGAATCAAAGCATGGATAGTGGCTTGTGGGCTGTAGGAGAGGCAGCCTGGGGGAGTTACTAACCAGACAAGCTTTCTCAGAGCAAGTTCAGTAAGCCTTCTAGACTTGTTGTACAGCATCAACCTGTCAGTGACATTTTTAGAGGAATCTGAGTGATTTCCTTCTGAGCAGAGTAGAATTTCAGCCCTCTAGCATTTGGGACTAAGAGCTGAATTAATCTGTACTTTACCCAGGGGCTCTGACTATTGATGGCCCACACTACGCATGCTTGGCAGTCACTTCCGCATATTCCTCCTCTCCCCACCACTTTCCACACTCTTCTCTCAAACCCCTTTTTTGTCCCGTCTCACATTCATACCCTCTATATGATTTGTGAACTCATACAACCACTGTCACCCACATACATAATATTTGTTTAATCAGGACAATAACTTACCTTAAAAATGTGTCTGCAAAAATTATTCTTCGATTTTTTTTCAGCTGCTTGGAATATTTATGACTATCCATTAGCCCTGGTAATCAGGAGTTGGTTATATTCCCAATCCTGAGATAAACACACAGCCCTTCATAAACTCAGGCTACAGATAGCGCAGAATGAAGCACTCCCACATCCTTGTGTTCTCTGCAACATTAACAGCAATGTGGGGCAGCTGGTGTTTGTCTTAAAACATCTTGGCATTTGTTTATTAAATAACAAGAAAATATTCCTGATGATCTCTGCTTTAATTCTCATCTTGTTCTCACTAAGCCTTTTTCTGTCTGGGGAATTAGGTTAAGTCTTACTGGAAAGCTGAGCTGCTCTGGCTAGCCTTCCCTTGGAGCCGGAGAGTAACCTGGGGTTTGGGTGCCTCCAAAAGAGCCAAGTGTCTGCTAAAAGAATGCTTGGAGGAGAAAAGAGGGGATCATGGGCAAGAGAGGAAGGGTTAGGGAGAAGAAAGAAAGAAAAATAAAGAAGAAAAAGTAAGTGTGTGAGTGTGTGTGTGTGTGTGTGTGTGTGTGAGAGAGAGAGAGAGAGAGANAGAGAGAGACAGACAGAGAGACAGACAGAGAGACAGAGAGACAGAGACAGACAGAGACAGACAGACAGACAGACAGACAGACAGACAGACAGAGACACACATACAGAGACAGAGACAGACAGACAGACAGACAGACAGAGACACACACACACAGAGACAGAGACAGACAGACAGACAGACAGACAGACAGACAGAGACACACGGAGAGAGAGACAGAGACAGACAGACAGACAGAGACACACACACACAGAGACAGAGACAGACAGACAGACAGACAGAGACACACACACACAGAGACAGAGACAGACAGACAGACAGACAGAGATACACGGAGAGAGAGACAGAGACAGACAGACAGACAGAGACACACACACACAGAGACAGAGATAGACAGACAGACAGACAGACAGACGACAGACAGGCAGACAGGCAGACAGTCAGTCAAGACACACACACATAATACACTGGCAGCTCAGAGTCATCCTATCTAACTGGTGAGGCTATTCTAGAGCTCAGTCTGGTAGCTGTATTTGCCACCAAATCAGACATTTTGAGTTCCATCCCCAGAAATGGTGGAAGGAGAGGACAGGCACCCACAAATTGTCCTTTGACCCCCCCCTGCTCCCCAGGCACAGTGAGTGGTACATGCATAAGCACACACACACCATACATGAGTACAAACTCATTGAAAATCAACATTTTTCCTTCTCATACAGAAGTAGATGAAGGCTTCCCTCCGTGACCCCTAAGCTGACTTTCCCACATGCCCAGATTCTCTGTTTTATCTCCAACCCGTCCTTCTGCCGGCCACATCTCCGAGACTTTGCCCTGCTCTGCCTTTATCGGCACGGCTTGGTTGCTCCTTCAGCCCCTTTCCCTTTCCCGCCACCCTGCTTTATTTTCCTTTCCAGTGCTTATCACTCTCTGATACCCGTTTCTTTCATTGTCTGACTCACTGGATCAGAAAATCCGTCCTAGGAGAATAGGGACAGTGGTTGATCCTGAGGGAAGACAATAAACCCCTGTGGAGGGGTGTACAGGGTTTGCTACAGGCTGTGATCCCCCGGCCACCGATCAGTCCTCAACATAGCCCTATAAAGCAGGCTTTTACAGAGGGGGTGGAGTCACACAGGACCAGTTTCTTCTTTGCAGAATTCTTCTCAGACTATCCATTCATCAGTCTTTCTCCAACACTTGTTGTTGAAGAGGTGCCAGCTCTCTGGTTAAACCCACGTCACTGTACGTTTCTGTACGGGGAGTTGTAATGGGTACAACCGTACCCAGTTGCTTCAGTTTTGTTTATAGCTGCTTTTGTGTTAGAGTTGAGCAGTTGGGACAGGAACCCTGTGTTTTATCAAACCTAAAAATGTCTACTAATGGCCCTTCACAATGAAGTTTGCTGATTAAGAAGGTGTCTTCGTTAGGGTTTCCATTGCTGTAAAGAGATACCCATAACCAAGACAACTCTTATAAAGGATATTATTTAATTGGGGCTGGCTTACAGGTTCTGAGGTTCAGTGCATTATCATCATGGAGGGAAGCATGGTGTCATTCAGGCAAGCATGGTGCCAGAGGAGCTGAGAGTTCTACATCTTCATCCACAGGAACCCAGGAGTTGACTGTCCTCGGGCAGCTGGGAGGAGAGTCTCAAAGCTCACACCCACAGTTGGAGTTAGTAGACACTTTCTCCAACAAGGCCACACCTACTTCACAAGGCCACACCTCCTAATAGTGCCACTCCCTGGGCCAAGCATGTTCAAACTGCCACAGACGGTGTTACTTATCTGTTGTTATAAGAAAATACCCAACAGGGGCTACTAGAAGGTAAAGCGTTTATTTGGGTTCACAGTTTTCTAAAGGACATGGGCCATTGTGGCAGAAAGGGATGATGGCAGAAGTATGAGGGAGCTCGTTCAGGTGCATCTGTATTCAGGAAGGAGAGAGAGAGAGAGAGAGAGAGAGAGAGAGAGAGAGAGAGAGAGAGAGAGAGAGAGAGAGAGAGAGAGAGAGAGAGAGAGGTGTCAATAGCAGAGTTCAGCTCTTTCTCACCTTTTTGTTCAACCCAAGGCCCCAGTTTATGGCACAATCCCATTCACATTCAGAGTGGGGTTTTCATCCTCACTGAAACCTCTCTGGAAATGTCCTCAAAGACACACCCAGAGATGTCTCCTAAGTTAGTCTAAATCCAGGAAAGTTTGTTTAAAAGGTAACCCAGCCATGAGAACAAAATAAACCCCGGGGGGTGGGGGGTGGGGGGTGGGGGGGGTGGGATCCAGGTGAAGGTGCAAAACCAAAACAAACAAACAAACAACAACAACAACAACAAAACCCTGGGCTGGTCATGTCTTTCTTGTGCAATGAAAGGAGCACAGAGACAAGAATTCCAACTCTAGATGCAGCAATTCTAGGTGTTGATGTAGTGTCGCTCTCCTCCCTGTTCCCCAATAGCTGTGTGATTTCAGGTTATCAGTGCATGATGCTAATAACAATAACATAGACAGTGACAATAGCTTTTACTCAGTGTCAGGCTCCATTCTTGGGATTATACTGGATCCTCAGTGTTTGATGCTTTGCTTTGATCTGTTGGGTTTTCCATAGGCATTCACATTCTTCCCGTGCAGGAACAATTGTAGGTAGGTACGGCCCATAGGACCTACTCTAGTCAAAGCATTGTTGGAGGGTGTGCTGGGTGTGGATCCTGCTCCACTTTGTCCTGTGCACACATCCCACATTTTTCTCATGCATTTTTTTCCCCTCAACTATAATAACCAAAAACGTTCTAGAAAGTGGGTACTCCTCTGCTGGGTCTCAGAGACGAATAATGCATAAACGCTGTCATGGTTTGTTTTAAATGCTGATTTGCCATAACCTAGAGCCAACTGGAAAGAGAACCCAATTGAGGAATTGTCTTGATCAAAGCGGCCTGTGGGTGTGTCTGTCAGGGATTGTCTTGATTGTCAATTGTTGGAGGAAGAACCAGCCCATTGTTGGCATTGTGACTTCATGGTCTGGACCTTAGACTCTGCAAGAGTAGAGAAAGCTAGGTGACTGGGTGGCAAGTAAAGAAACGTGTGTCTTTGTTCTTGACCGTGGGTGCTCTGATGAACTGCTTGACCTCTGGACTTGACTTCTTGCCATACAGGAGGGACTGTAACCTGAACTGGAAGCCATCGCTTCCCTATGCTGCTTTTCATCAGAGCAACCGAAATGAAAATGGAATAAATACCCACCCTCCTGGAGCGTGAACCATAAATATATGTATGAAAAAGCCCCTGGGCTACTTGATGCTAAAGCAGCCTCTATCCCAGCTTAATGAATAACACATCCCTAAGGCGAAAGCTCTAGAGTCTTAGGAGCACAAGGACCTCAGAGCCTTCCTCGGGAGCAGCATCTTCATTGTGTTGCATCAGGACAAGATCACTCTGTGATACGGGAGAAGGAAGTGTCTGGTGTCAGCCATGTCTAAGGTACTTAGGTTACCATGGGGAGGACAGAAGAAGAGCAAGGCTCTTTTAGAGTCACCTTGTTACTTCAGTTAGAGTCAGAATCATTCTAACACACACACACACACACACACACACACACACACACACACAAATATCTGCTCTGTGGCCACTTTAAAATTCTGTCTCTGCTCATCACCTTGGATGAGGGTTCCAAAGGCAATTATTGAAGAGCCCATGCACAGGCATGCCTGCAGGCACTTGAATTTAGAAGGAGAGTGTAATAAATTACTAGACATTATAAACACAGGGCCCTCTTCCCTGGAAGGTAAGTGACTGGGCCTAAGAGAGATACATTTTGAAATGGGTTTCAGGAAAAGACTTAGCTCTGGATATTCCTTAAAAATAGAAGCTAAAATGGCTAGCATTCAAAGAGCCTCATGGGAAGAAAGACTAAAAGGGGAAAAAAAGAAAGAAGAGAGAAAACAAAGAAAGTCGTATCACTTTGACACCATTTTAGATGTCAGGAGTTCCCATGTTTAGGATTGATGTGGGTCTAAAGTTTGTGTTGGTTAAATTGATTTAATGAGGGACAAGGTTTTGTTGGGACATCACGATGGTCACAAAGAATGGAGAGGGAAAGGGAGGGACAGGGGAGAGAGAAAGAGAGAAAGAGATCACAGCTCACACTGTCACACTTACAGGCTGGGGTCTTGATATACTCTTCAGTGATACTCCCTAATGACAAGCTTGCTCCCACTAGGCCCCAACTCCTACTAACACCATAGGCTGATGACCAAGTATATAACACACAGGCCTCTGGAAGACACTTAGTCAAACGTCAGTCAAGGTTTAAAAATTAAATGAAAAGTGTTTGCTATAGCACCATTTTTTTCAATTCAATGCAAAATCAACACACCATAAAAATAAAAACTGGAATGGAACTTACTTTAATAGTAAACATAATTGGCTGCCTCTTCCCATTTATCCCTCTACCAATGCCATTTCTGGTCTCTATCCATTTATAGTGCAGAGAGTACTGTGAAATGGTCCTTTGGTCCTTTTGACAACTTTTCACTGCATTTAGATATTGGATGCCCTTGTTTTACAAGTTGGAGATTATTTTTACATTGTTCTACATTAACAGATTAGTGGTTTTTGGTTTTTGGTTTTTTTAAAAGATGAGATAGAGATAACTCCTAAGTATAGATGACCAGCAAAAATAGCACCAAGCAGCCGCCACACTGGGAATCGCAGTGACTAACCACTGAACAAACTATGTGAGGTGCTGCCACCAGTGCCATTAGCAAATAAAAAATGCATATTAGGCACCTACTATGTGTGAGGCCCACAGTCCTAGTGTGGAATACTGCCAGCATTCTACTCCACATGTGAGGGACCACCAGGGCACTTTCCATAAAGAATGTAACGTGTGTGTGCACTTGGGAGTTGTACTGAGTGAGGACCTTCTTGCTTTTCATCTGACCATCTCAGCAGTAGAGGGCAACATGCTTTCATAAGACGTGGGCTAAATTTCTTGGGGTTAAGGCAGAGGGAGAGTAGGTAGTTGGGAGGAGATAGAATGTGCCTTTAAACTCATAGTGTATAGAGACAAGATTCTTACACTAGGATGGGATAATAAGCCTTGAGAAGTGTCACACTCTCATGCCCTGTTGGGAACAACTGGATGAGGAACAACTTTGGGTTGCCAAAGTCATAAATAGGATGATATATTTTAAGGCACCCAAATCGTTAACACATAGTAGCAATTTCGGAAAATAGGAGGGCTTTATGGGTTAAATGCTGCTGCTTCTTCCAGTGTGCATCCTGTTTCTTTTGTTATCACCCTCTTAGTGAGTTCAGACAACTATAACAAATTGCCATCAACTAAGTGGCTTAAATAATAGAAAAACCATTTACCACAGTTCTACAACTAGACCAACAATAAAATTAGGTTCTTTGTAAAGGCCTTTTCCGTGTTTCTAGAAGTCCGTTTTCTTATTTCCTAACAGGGTGGAGAGCAGAGAAAGAAAGCCAACTTTACTTTTCTCATGAGAATGCAAATCCCATGCCTCAGGACTTCAACCTCACAACCTACTTATCGTTCAAAGGATTCATGTTCTGATCCTGTTCATCAGTGGGCAAGACCTTATAGAGTGCCTCTCATAGAAGCATTCAGTCCATGATAAGCAAAAAAGGTAAGACATGTTTCATACTGACAATGAGGGCTCAGCATGTTGTAAAAGGAGGGAGCAACATGAACACACCATTTACTGTTTTACGTTATTGTAAATCGAAGAGTTTCTTATAATTTTGTGTTATAACTTAATAGAGACAGTTCAGTCAGTAAAATGCTCACCATGCCGGTAGAAGATTCTGAGTTAGTCTCTAAAACTAATGTAAAAAAGTTGGGTAGGGTGGTACACACTTGCGACCCTAGCACCGGGGAAGGAATGCAGAGATAGATGGATTCCTGGGTATAGCTGGCCAGCAAGTGAGCATAATCAAGAAGCCTCACACAAATGAGAGACCCTGCCTCAAAAAATACCCAGGTAGATGGCTTCTTTGGAATGATTAACCTCTGTCCTCCACACACATATGCACACATATGTGCACATCAGTTGTACATAGGTGCATACTAATACTAACTCATACCCCCCCCACACCCCAAAACTCATTGACATAATTGTTAACAGTCTTAAGATCTAATGAGAATCAGAGGATGAAGCTGTGTTATCTTTCTCTAGGTGCAGGTCCAAGGGTAGAGAGCACTTAGAACACCACATGAAAGCTTGCATTCAAGAGTCTGCTATGCTGTCTTAACATCTGTTCATGGCGTATCCAACCCTCTAGTAACTACTGAGAGAATTGAAAGGCCAGGTTTTTGACAGCCAGTGTCCTTCTGGTGTAAGGTAAGGTTTTGTGACAGAAACACATTTTCCTGACCTACCACCAGATTTACTCTGAACTATTCTGGTTTAATATTTAGAGACTTAAAGGCTACCCAGGCTTCTAAGCTTAAAATCTCTGTAATGCTCAGTGCATCCAACCGAAAATACAGAACTTCAAACTCTGGTTTCTGCCTTAGTTGCTTAAACTCATAAGGTACTGGCTATAAAAGAAAAGATAACAAAAGAAATTTTTATTATATCCGAAGCATAGGCAGGGGTGGGGTTGAGCCTACATTGTTCTTCTGTGGAGGGTAGGCTTCACTTCTGTCCATAGGTGTATGAAATTGCTGGTGGAGAATCTCCATTCCACATCTGTTGCTCCTTGCTTGTCTCCTAACCTCATTTTTCCTGAGTCTGAAATTCTGCCTTTCAATTCCTTATACTAATTCTGCGGAGTGCTTGAAGACGTGGCATATAGAGAAATAGCAGAAAGAAGCCATCATACGTGTAGTTAAACCAACTCACTACAAGGCACAGGAGGAGGGGAAACACAGACTTAACAGCAAGGGAAAGTGAAATGAGAAAACATGTTTCAATTCATTAGAAAATGATTTCCTATAGTACCCACGAGGTAGCAAAACACATTTAGTCTCTTCTACAAGATAAATTGGAAACGAAAAAGAAATATTAAATATAAAATGGTAGTGAAATCTGACTTTGGTCCCAAATGGATACTTGAATCCTACTATTTAAATATGGAAAAAAAAAGATATTTAGATGATCCATTTAAAAGTTAGCTGAAGATCCTTTAGGCTCCGGAAGAGCCAAGTTCAGCACTGCGATCTCCCAACTCCCAGACAAGTCTTTATTTCAATAGACTATACTGTCTCATCGTCCCTCCAGCAAAGACTGAACTCACACAGTCTTTATCTCCTTCTAGAAAGTGCTTCACTGAGGCATCCATCAGGACTTAAGTGCTATCTTGACACCAGCCAGCCCAGGCACGTGCTTTCTTCTTTGTTTCAAGCTGAATAAGGAACATTGGCAAAGAGAAGTACCTTATCCTGGGGGTACCTATATGAGGAGAACTGTGAAGAACCCTTCCTAAGAGAAAAAGACAGTCACATTTTTAAAAGCCCCCTGAAACAGCTTTAACTCAAGCTCAAGAGTGTTTCCAAGCCAATTTTCATTTTCCCAGATTCTTGCTTTTAATAAACTGAAGTGTTTACTGGTTGGATTCCATTTCAAAGTTAAAATTCCAACATGGTGAAGCTGAGATGGAGATCTGAGCTGAGTCTCACTTTAGGATGACCCAAGTTCCCTATTCATGCCAAATTCTGAATGTGTGCACTGACGGTGCTTTATAATTGCCTTTGAGTTTTCAGCTTCATGAAACATCATATTTAACTATTCTACTCCCCACGGTCTAAACGGTTCTCTAATCAAACAGTGCTGCCTAGCATAATGCCTCCTCTCAGACAGCCAAAGACATAGATTTGGGCCAAACAAAGTGCAATTGTGTTAGAGTTGTTTAATAGCCTGCCAATGTGAAGCCCACCGAAACGAGTAGGGCATAGAGGGAGGAGTGGGGTGGGAGAGCTAGACACAGGCGTCCCTATGTCAATAGCAACACTTTCACCTTCAGAAGCAAAGCTCAAGAACATCTTGTTTAACATACTTGGGATAAGCGAGAAAAATGCGACCCCAAAATACAGACTCTAACATCAGCACTCCCCAGGGAGAGAAGGCTGCTCTCTGAAAGTGATAGGCAGATGGATGGCGGTTACTATGGAGTCTTAGGTGCCAGCTGCAAGCTCTGGGGTTCTCTAGCATTTTGGGGTCTGTGAGACAGGTGACTGTATAATCTCTGTCTCTTAAGAGTACAAGAGTTTTTTGGGGGGTGTAGCTGGCGTCTTCACATCCTGAAATGGTTGCCCACCCTCAGGAAGTTAAATCTTCAGTGGTCTGGAAGAAAGAAATGGATGTTGGTTGGGAGTAGGAGAATATAGAACTGTCTGGCAAAAATGGCCTGAAGCTGAGGAAGGGAGTTTTTTTTTAACAATGAGCCATTGATGATGAAGGCTTTCAGTGATGATGCAAAAAAGATATTAATGGAAACCGTGAGTTGGAAGTGGGGAGGTCAAGCGGCCCCAATACAAACAGTGCTCTGGGTTTTCGTCTTTCAGCTTTTCTGGAAGCTTGTGCTTCCGACTCTTTTCTTACATCTGCCAATCAGCTGAATTTCACAGAAGATGTCTTCCTTCCCGACTAAGTTCAGCAGAGGGAGATTTTCAACTAAAAGCACAACCTTTTATTTGGTAAAAGTCACATACTTTATATGGTGATGCTAAGTTCTAAGATACTGCTGAATAGTGTGTCAAGGGTTAAGAATGAAAAACAAACATATACCCTGAGGCTTTAATAATCAGTGACATAATCAGTCACTGTCAGATTGTGCTCTTATGTTAAGAGGAACGTACGGCCCCATTTGTCATTAATTGGTAGAACATCTTCCAGTTTATTTCATGAATTTTGTCTAAGTGGCTATAACACAGCTAACTGGGACCCTTCTGTCGATTTCATACTTTTGATTCATGACTTTTATAAACAAGGATTTTATTATGTTGCTAGGTAATCTTCAGATATTAGGGCCCACAAGGACCTACTGGAAGCCTGTTAACTATGCCCCCTCACAGAGATTATGATTCAGAAGGGATGGAACCCTGGACCCTGTATTTGTGATCGACAGCACAGGAGTAATTCTGAAAGCAGCTGTTCAATCATGGTGCCTTGTGAGAGTCTCATCCGTTTCTGTTTCCATTTCTGTTTCCGGTGTCCTTGCTCATCCTGACACTTCCTGCTATAACTCTCCACGAGAAACCCCAGTGCATGAAACTTTCTCACAGCCCATTTCTCAATGCCACTGCAGCCAACAACGCCATCCTTCTATTAGAAATAGTTCCAAATTCTACCTGCCTTATGTCATTGATTAGTGATAACATTTATTTCATATTTTTTTCATGCCAGAGTCATTACTTTTGTGTTTTGTTTCATCAACTTCAAAAGAAGACAGTCAAGAGCACTGCTTCTCAAACCTTCTTGGGAAGTGCCTACCTAGGAGTCCTTGTGGAATGGCACAGAATATGGAATTTTCTACCTAATTATAGAAAATGATCCATGAACAATTTTGCTGGAACAGAACACGAGTAACCATAGAAACCACTACAGGAATGGCAGACTACTCTATAGGTGGCCATACTCATTGTGTCCAATCCCAATATATTTTGTTGCTGGTGTTATTATTGTAATACTAGAAATTTATGAAGTCCACACAAATGCTGGACAGGTACTCCATCATTAAGCAGTAGTCTGAGCCTTCTTTTTTACATTATATTTTGAGACAGGTTATTCAGGGTCTCACTAAGTAGTGCAGGTTGACCTTGAACTAGCTCAGAAGCCTAGACTGGCCTTTGAGATATTCCTGGTTCTACCTTATAAGTAGCAGGGATTATAGGCCTGAGCTACACAGCTACACATTCTAACAATGTGACTCTATGTTAGTTACTTTTCTACTGGAATAGAATACCATGAACAATGTAACTTACAGAAGAAACTGTTGATTTGGGTTGGTAGTTCCTGAGGGTTAAAGTAATGATGGCAAACCAGAGGTGTGGAAACTGAAGAAGGTGAGGAGTCACATCTTGACCTGCAAGCAGGAAGTAAAGATGGGAAGAAATTTAAACTTCCAAGGCCCACACCCAATGGCATACTTCCTCCAGCAAGGCCACACTTCCTAAGCTTCCCCAAAGTGTCACAAACTGGGAAACAGTGACCAAGTCCATGTGGGACATTCTCCTCCAAACCACCATACACTCAGAATCTCAAGAGGAACTTGTGACTGCTCTGGTCCACAGAGTTTGTTGAGAATGGTACTTTGTGGTGTCTGAGGTCATAAGAGAGTATGGTTTCTGCCTCATCTGCTACTCTGACTCCCAGTGTGTCCACAACAGACACCATCTCAGAAGAAAGCCCACCCATGATGTGAACTTCTGCTTCAGGAACATTTAGGAAGCTGGCTGAGCTCTGAGAGGAAGCCTTTCTCTGTCAGCCTTGAAATATCTCATTGTTTATTTATAAGCTGCAAGAGTTTAGGAGTTTCCTACTTATATCTGATGGTTTCCTACAACAGATCTGACTAGCACAATGATTATATTAGGTTTTAATCTAAATGTAACTAAAAAACCTTTTGGACTTTTTGTTGGTTTTGGCTGTTGCTTTTTCCACCCTGTTTGGGAGACAAGGTCTTGTTAAAATGCAAAGCTTACCCTCTAACTTATCATCCTACTGGCTTAGACTTCTGAGTGCTAGAATTACAAGGCATGAGCTACTATATCTGGTTTGTTGAGTAGTCTTAAGAAGAGAGAAAGCATGATGCTAATGGTGCTTCTCCCTTTGTTTGTTTGTTGGTTTGTTGAGAGGTAGGCTCTCCCTACATAGAATTGGTTGGCCTGGATGTTGCTATGTAGGAAAGACTGGCCCTGAACACATAGAGATCCACCTGCTCCTGCTTCCTGAGTCCTGGGAGTATAAAGACATGAACCATGACCCCCTAGATTGACGCTTCAGGAAGATAACTCTCACAAGCTTATGAAGAATGACTTTTATAGACAAACATGGAATAGGGGAGACCTGCGGGAACATTTTAGAAGATAAATTATAATGATTTGGGCAGAAGTAGTAATGTTGCAAACAAAGAAAAACACATATATCTAAGCTACAAGTGGACATCTAGGTATGAGCTGACAGGCTTTACCCTGGGGTTATTGTGGAAAGCTTTGAGGTAAAAGGATCCTCCTAATTTTTTTGACTTGTTGTCCTGGATGGAAAACAGAATCATTTACTAAAATAATTGCAATATAGGAGTGTAGTAGTGTGTATAAGAACAGCCTCCACAGGCTCACGTATTTCAGTGAATGGTTTCCCATTGGCTAAACTGTTTAGAAAAGATTAGAAGATGTGCCTTTGTTGAAGGAGGTGTGGGTTCTGAGGTTTCAAAAGCCTACAGCATTCCCACTTTCTCTCTCTCTCTCTCTCTCTCTCTCTCTCTCTCTCTCTCTCCTCTCTGTGTGTGTGTGTGTGTGTGTGTNTGTGTGTGTGTGTGTGTCTGTCTGTCTGTCTGTCTGTCTGTCTGTCTGTCTTGTCTAGTGTTTATGGATAAGGTTTGCCTTTCTGTCTCGGTGCCACATGGCTGAGTCTGCTCCAGAGTCTACACTGGAGATGATAGCCACAGAATGGCTGTAGTTTTATAAACCAAACTTTATGACAGCTTTTATGACACAAAGCTCCCAAAACAAACGTTAACCGGCCACTTACCATTAGCTGGCAACCAACGTTGAGGAATATTCCATTTTTTGCTTCAGCAACTCTAGTACCAATCTGTGTCAGAATCCTGTATTGTACGGTGTTGAGCTCAGTCCTTAGCTCAGTGGTTCTCAACCTTTCTAATGCTATGACCCTTTAATACAGTTCTTCATGTTGTGGTTACACAATAAATAAACCACAATAAATAAACTAAATAAAATAAAATTATAGTTTTGAACTCCACAACTGTAATTTTGCTACTGTAACGAACAGTAATGTCAGTATCAGAATCTGATATGTAAACCCAACAGGGTTGCAACCCACAGGTGGAGAATGCTCTTGTAGCTTTTCTGATACTGAACTTCCTTATTAGTAAAATTGGGATTTTTGACTTCCCTGTGAAGATCATCTCAGAAAGTGCACGTGAGTATTCACACTTTTTGATTTCTGAAGAAGAGATATGGACTTTGCTGATTGCAGTACTTCTCTGATTTTCAGGGATGTAAAGAAACACATTTCTTTGATAAAGGGAGAAAGAAAGGAAAGGCGGGAAGGAGGGAGATGCAGAGGGGATAGAAGGTATTTCCAATACTGGTGTTGGAATTGTTTGATACTTTGGGGGAATCACTTGATTGATTGTTGAAAGTTGAATCCAATTCTAATGAGAAAGAATCCCAATATGTAGTAACTAATTTTGTATTTTGTTTATTCTCCACTACTCTCCTACCCCCAGGAGTCACTGGTGTCTGCTCCACCATACTTATAGAAAAGTCTAGCCTTGAATTTTACAAGCTCCCCTTCTTGGGAGGGGGTACCCTAATAAAGAGGAGAAAAACCAGGACATTTGGATAATTCAAAAGCTGGGCATCCAGCTGCTAAATAACTGAGTGTGCTGCTCTGACTTCACACTAGTTAGTGAGCCCACCTATACTGTGCACACCACAGCTATTGGGCGAATGCTCAGCTAGTCCTCGGAGAGCCCCATAACCCTGAACAATCCAAGTGCACAGTGCCCAGGCCAGCGTGCTCTGTGCATCGTGCAGCCTCTTCTGTGTATTGTGCTCTGTGTTTGTTTCATCCATATTTAAATATAAACCTGCCATGCTTCTGAACAACGGGTAGGAAACGAGGCTGCCTGTCTGCAACATCACTCACTTGAAGCAGAATTAAGAGAAATAATTCCTCTACAGTTCCTGGAGAAAGTGTCGACAGGATGATTTTTAGGTTCTGGGTTTAGAAATAAACAATAGTGCAATAATTGAGTGAAATCTATTTAAGTTTTAATGGGGTTTGTTTGCCTTGCCACTTTGAATGCTGAATAAGCAGGCATTTGGACTCCCAGAAGAATCACTGAAGAAATCACGTTTCCATTTTTTGCGTGGCTCCTGGATGCTACTGTGGTAGAATAAACAACCCTATCAATCAATGCTGCTGGTATAAAAACTGCAATTTCTTTTACTCTCCAGCTCAACCACCTGCCAGGGGGCTCATTAGCACAAGGTAGATAGTGATGCACTTCGAGGAGGGCATGCCAAAGGAGAGAATTAAATGCTTTCTGAGAATAAATGGGGGTCTGCAGCCCTCGCATGCTCTCCACGTGCCTGGCCTTTTCCTCCGTCTTCTATGGAGATGAGAAGGTTTTCCAAGGGACTGCATCCACTGTCATCCTCTGTGCTAGATAGTTTGTCAACTTTACCCAAGCTGAAGTCATCTGAGAGGGGGGAATTTCAATTAAGAAAATGCTTCCGTTCTGTAGACCAGGCTGGCCTCGAATTCAGAAGTCCACTTGCCTCTGCCTCCCAAGTGCTGGGATTAAAGGCATGTGCCACCACTGCCCCAGCAGAAGATGGCCTAGTCAGTCATCGTCGGGAAGAGATGCCCCTTGGTCTTGCAAACTTTATATGCCCCATACAGGGAAACGCCAGGGCCAAGAAGTGGGAGTGGGAGGGCAGGGGAGCAGGGTGGGGAGAGAGTATAGGGGACTTTCGGGATAGCATTTGAAATGTAAATGAAGAAAATATCTAATAAAATAAGTTAAAAAAATATACGGAAAAAAAAGAAAGAAAATGCCTCCATAAGATCAGAATGTAGGCAGTCCTACAGGACATTTTCTTAATTAGTGATGATGGGGAGGGCCCAGGCAGTTGGGGGTGGGGCCATCCCTGGGCTAATGATGGTCCTGGGTTCTATAGGAAAGCAGGCTGAGGCAAGCCAGGATGAACAAGACAGTAAGTAGCACTCCTCCATGGACTCGACCTCAGCTCCTGCCTCCAGGTTCCTTTCCTGTTGGAATTCCTGTCTTGAATTCATTCTTTCGAGGATGAACAGTGATGTTGAAGATTAAGCCAAATAAACCCTTCCCTCCCCAAGTTGCTTGTTGCTATGGGGTTTTATCGCAGTCATAGTGACCATAACTAAGACTCCTTCACCGCTGCAAAGGATGCGACAACCTAGGCTTCAGGGAGCAGACAGCTAGAGCACATGTATTGAAGCATTCACCATACTGAAATAAAGCGAAAGGCTGAAGGTCCTGCGTGACCTGAGCCCGCTCCTCTTGTCCCTTAGTGAATTGCATCCAGATAATTCTTTTCATTCATAGTTTATTAGGGTGTGAGAGAGGTGTCATCTTTGGAAAAACTGCAAAAGAATGAGTGTTGGGAGGGACTCCACCTGTGAAGAGAATTTTTTTCCTCTTCCAGAAGACTTGAGTTTGGTTGTGAGCATCCAAGTCAGGTGACTCACAACTGCCTGTAACTCCAGCTCTAGATGCCACTGGCCCTCATGAACACTGTCACTCATGTGAACGAACACACACACACACACACACACACACACACACACACACTTTAAAATAAAGTCTACCTTAAAAGGTGAAGAAATAAAGAAAATATCTAATAAAAAAATTTTTTTAAAAAGGTGAAGAAAATGAAGGTTCAGATGGTTCTGGGAGGTCTGTCTTCAGAGACATGTATACAAGGAGGACAGTGGAGAGATAAGAGAGCAGGGAGAGATCGCACCAGCTGTTCTTCTAGAAGACCTGGATTCAGTTCCCAATAAACTTTCACAAAAACATGGAATCCATTTTGCGTTGGCCATCTAGACATGGGGCCTTCCCTGGAGTGTAGTTGATATACCCAGTTTCCCCACTAGAGAAAACTGATTTCCCCCTTAATAGTGAATGTCCATTACACTTCTTGGTTGGGGTGGAATTTTGTATCATTTTCCCCTTCTCTGGGCTAGGATTTTTGTCTGGCTGGACCTTATGCAGGTCTTGTACATAGTAGTCCCAAGCTCTGTGAGTTCCTATGTCTGTCAGTTGTGTCTGAAAGATACTGTTTGCATGGAGTCATCTTCCACCTCTGGTCCTTATAATCAGTCCTTCTGCCTCCTCTTTGAATGTGCCACTGAGGCTTGGGAGCAGGGTGACAAAGACATCCCATTTAGGGCTGAAGTGCTCCAAGTCTCTCATTCTCTACAACAGAGCAATGAGATGACTCCTAATGGTACATTACTATACCCATGTATTAGTGTCTCATTCAGCCCACATCAGAGACAGTTCTGCTTGTAATAGATGGTAATTAACTTGGAGATCCCCCCCCCCAATGGACAGTGCCCAATTTCTTCCTACTCAGTGACATAAATAAGCAAGTTGTGTCTTCAGCAGAAGAGCCTGACCATCAGGTTGGGAAGGGTAACCAGAAGCCTTGCCAATAGCCTGTGAAGTTGAGGTGAGGGGGCGTTCTATAGAAACTTTTTGTTCAATGACTTACAAGATGCAACCTGTTACTGGAATGTTTGTAACTACGTTCATGGGGGATATTGATGTAGATTTTCTTCTGTTGTTCCGTCTTTGTGTGGTTTCAGGATCAGGGTATTAGCGGCTTCATAAAAACAATTTAGAAATGTTCCTTCAGTTTCTATATTGCAGACTAATTTGAGGAATATTGGCATCCGTTCTTTGAAGGCCTGGGGGATTCTGCACTAAGCCCATCAGGCCCTGGGCTTTTTAGTTGAGAGACTTAGATAATGCTTCTAGTTCACTAGGGTGAATCTAGGCCCCTTTGGAGTCAAATGACCCTTTCACAAGGATTACATATCAGATATGCTGCATGTCAGATATTTACATTACATGTCATAACAGTAGCAAAACTACAGTTATAAAGTATAAATGAAAATAATTTTATGGTTGGCTTCACCACAACATGAGGGACTATACTAAAGGGCTGACGACACATTGGGAAGGTTGAGAACCACGGCAGTAGACATCATGGGTCTATTTAAGTTGTTTGTTTCATTTTGGTTTAACTTTGGTAAATTCTGTATATTAAGGATGCTGTACATTTCTTTTTGGTTTTTTTCACTTTGGCAAAATGAGGATTTTTAAGGTATGTTCTTATTATTCTCTGAATTTCTTCAGTGTCTGTTGTAACATCTCCCCCTTTTACTTCCAATTTGATTAATTTGAGTTTCTCCTTCTTTTGTTTAATTTAAATAAAGGTTTGTGACTCTCACTGACTTACTCCAAGAACCAACTCTTCATTTCATTGGTTCTTTGCATCGTTATTTTTTGTTTCTATTTTTGCAATGTCCGCCCAGATTTTTCTTTTTCCTGTCTTCTCTTTCTGAGTATTATTTCTCCTTGTTTTGTGAGAGCTTTCAAGTGTGTCATTAAGTTATTAACATGAGAGCTCTCTAGTTATTTGATGTAGCACTCAGTGCTATGAACTTGCCCCTTAGAACTGCCTTCATTGTGTCCCACAGGTCTGGGTATACTGTGTTTTCATGTTTTATTCAGCTCTAAAAAGTTTGTAACTTCCTTCTTGATTTCTGTCTCGACTCATTCTTCATTCAATAGCAAGCTGTTTGGCTTCTGAGAGTTGTGTACTTTCTGCCATTTCTATTGATGACATCCAGCTTAGATCCATTGTGGTCAGATAGGACTCAGTGCTATTTCAATTTTCTTCTATCTGTTGAGACTTGTTTTGTGTCCAAGTATGTGGTCAATTTTAGAGACAGTTCCCCGAGCAGCTGAGAAGAAGGCAGATTCTTTTGTGTTTAGGTGAAATGTAAACACCTGCTAAGTCCACTGGATTTATGGCATTACTTAACGCTAGCGTTTCTCTGTTTAGTTCTTGTCTGCATAACCTGTCTATTGGCAAGAGTAGGAAACTGAAGTCATCCACTACCACTGCCTAAGCTTAGGTCAGTATGTGAGTTTAGTTGTAGGATTGCTTCTTTTATGAATTCTTGTTCCTCTCCTAGTGTTAGGTGCATAAATGTTTAGACTTGCAGTATCCTCTTGGAGGCTTTTTCCTTTGACCAGTATGTAATTTTCTTTCCTGTCATTTCTGATTAGTTTTGGTTTCAAGTTTATTTTGTCAGATATTAAAATATCTGAAGCTAAGTCTAATTGCTTCTTGGGGTACCCCGTTTACTTGGGGGAACACTTTTCCATGGATTTACTCTAAGATGGTTTCTGTTTTTGATGATGAAGTATTTTTTTCTGGGTTATAATACAAAGATGAATCCTATTTTCTAATTCAATCTGCTAGACTGTCTTTTTATTGGGGGAAGTGAGACTATTATCATTAAGAATTATTATTGTGTAGTGTTTATTAATTTCTGTTATTTTGTTGATGTGACAGTGGTGGTGATGATGGCGGCGGTGGTGGTAGTGGTGTGTGTGTGTGTGTGTGTGTGTGTGTGTGTGTGATTTTCTTCTTTTATTTAATTGTTTCAGGGTTACTTACTCTTGTCTCTTTTGGGGCATCATTAACGTTCTCTTTAGATTGAAGTTTTCCTTCTCATGTCTTCTGTACTGCTGGATTTCAAGAAACTGTGTAAATTTGCTTTTGTTGTGAAATGATTTTCTTTCTCTATTGATAGTGAACCATAGCCTTGCTGTGTACAATAGTCTGGGGTGGCATCTGGGGTTTTTCAGAACTTGTAGAACAGCCATCCAGGCCTTCCTGCTTTTAGAGTCTCCAATGAGAAGTTAGGTGCTATCTAATAGGCCTAATCTATCTAATCTTTATATGTGACTTGGTCTTTTTCCCTTGCAATTTTTAATGTTGTTTATTGTTGTTCTCTTCGTTTTAATGTTCTCATTATTACGTGCTTGGGGAGTTTTGTTTCTGGTCCTGTATGTTTGGTGTTCTGTGTGCTTCTTATACCTTGATACCCCACCCCCTCTTTCTGGAGACAGTCTCTCTATGTATCCTCGATGGTCCTGGTAGACAAAACAAGCTTCCGTCTCACAGAGACCCTCCTGCCTCGCCTCCTAAGCTCTGAATTAAAGGCGTGCGCCACTATCCCTGGCAGTCTCTGCCTTTAAATTGGGGAAGTTTTCCTCTGTGATCTTATTAAAAAATATTTTCTATGCCTTTGGCCTGGCTTTCTTCTCCTTTCTCTATCTTTAAAAAACTGTGTTTTTACAGTGTTGTAGATTTTTCTGGATGTATTCTGACTGGTCATTTTAAGCTCAATAGTTTATTTAATTAAACTATCCATTTTCTCTACTTTGCCTTCGGAACTTGAAATTCTCTCACCCATGTCTTCTAATTTGTTAATCTGAATGTTTTGTTTAATTTCATGCATTTTTTTTAATTTCAAGTTTTATTTCAGTTTGGGCTGTTTGTTTGGCTGGTTGGTTGGGTTTTTTGTGATTGTATTTCCTTGTTAAATTCTACTTTCAAGTCTTCAATTGTTTTCATTATCTTATTCAACAATTTTCATTAAGGCATTTATTCATTTATCCTCTTTAAGGTCCTTGAACATATTCATCATTGCAATTTTAAAGTCCTTTTCTTATGTGTTAACTAAATTGATTTTCTTGGGGCATATTACAATAAAGTTGCTGGCTTCTGTAGGAATCGTAATTCCTTGGTTATCCATGTTTATGTATTTGTACTGGGATCTATATATTTGGAGTGATGACATATGGGGTATTTCTTGGTGTAAATATCTGGTCTCACTTTTGTCTTGGTCTTTGGCTGCCAATGCCTCAGTCTGATTCCTAGCCAAAGGCGGCAACTGTAGGGTCACAGCTAAAGAGCCTTCCAGCAGGTGGATGGAGAGTCACTAAGGAATGGAGAAGGGCTAAAGGGAATGGCTGGATCCTAACTAAGTAGGGTGGTGGGTGGGGGGACAAGTAGGAAATGGTTCTGAGTCCTAATCAAGTGTGTCAGCTGTGGGGTCCCTGGAGGAGGAGAGTGGTTCTGGGTCCTAGCTAGATGCAGAGGATATAGGACACTGGAGAGAACAGTTTTGCAGTTCAGCAGGGAGTCCTAGGAGTAGAGATAAGATAGGAAGGGTGACTGAAGCAGACAGAGCAAGGAAAACTAGGGAGATCCAAGTTCACCCCATGAGTCCCAAAGATATAGAAGTGGACTGGAAACAAGACTAAAATATCATGTTTTACAATTAAAAAAAAAAAAGAACAAATGCATCAGCATCAGGGATTTGTGGTGGTACAAAGTTTTGAACCCTTTGCTACAAGGATAAAAGGAGACCGGCATCTGGATGAATGGGGAGGATATCTGCTCTGAGGTCTTAGTCATGCTCTGTCATCATATACTTCTGAGATGGTATCATACATTGCTCACAGGAATTGTCAAGCATATGAAACCTAAAGAGTCCGTGATCCAAGGCACATACTGAGTATGTGAAGGGAAAAACCATTGTGTCCAGTCTTTAAAAAAAAAAAAAAAAAAAACAGTGAAGGTTGTAGCACTCACTTTTCTGTGACCTGTCACCTGAAGATCCTGCCACAGAACAGGACTAGATAAGGAACCAAGGGAAGGTTTCAGATCAAGTGAGTAGAGGATGTCCATCAGCAGAAGATGACTGTCAACAGACGATGCCCATGAACAGAGGATGACCATGAGCAGAAGATGACCATGGGCAGAGGATGACCATCAGCAGAGGATGACCATCAGCAGAGGATGACCATGAGCAGAAGATGACCATGGGCAGAGGAAGACCATGAGCAGAGGATGATCATCAGCAGAGGATGACCATCAGCAGAAGATGACCATGGGCAGAGGATGACCATGAGCAGAAGATGACCATCAGCAGAGGATGACCATCAGCAGAGGATGACCACCAACAGAAGATGGCCAAGAACAGAGGATGGCCATGAGAAGAGGATGGCCATGAGAAGAGGATGACCATCAGTAGAAGATGACCATGAGCAGAGGAAATGACCATCATCAGAGGATGACCATCAACAGAGACCTTTGCTCCAGGGCTCAGAATTTCAACAAATGGCTTAAGATACCATGAAACCAAATAGAGATCAGATTATTTTTTTAAATCAAGTTCATGTATTATGAAATAATTTCTCAAAAAATAAAAATATTTCCAAAAGAGGTTTGTAGTTTACAAAATATTATTCCATTTTGAATGTGTAGTAAGCATCATTTCAGAACTGTCTTCTAGCATCTTCAATGATGAGGTCTCTAAGGATAGATACTGTGTACACATTCACCAAATTATTTCCCTTTCTTCATGGGCAAAGTATTAGTCTGCATTTTCCAGTTTCCCTTGCATCTAGTAGGGCCCTGAGAATGAGCTCTGGTCTATGGGATGTGAGTAGCAGACACATACAGGGCTGCTGCTGCTGCTGCTGCTGCTGCTGTTATTGCCCAGCCTGCCTAAAATCTCCTGAGCAGTATTCCTGGTTCTCTTGTTCCCTTGTAGATAGCTGGAAGCAGAGGCCTCAAGAAATCAAGTGGGAAGAAGGACCCATTTTAATCCAAGGACCTCAAAGCTAAGCAAAGTGTATGGATAGAATTCAGGGTGATCTAAGACCTCCAATGGGGAAAATATATCTTTACACTTTCTAGAAAATTGAAAATTACTTCAGATGTGAACGACAAATTAAAACAGAATTCACAATATCTGTGTCTTTGTCACCATTAACAGAAACGGCTACTTTTCACATTACGTTCTGATAATTGAGATCATTGAACACTACGTGGGTGTGGGTGTAGCTACTCTGACATTTTGCCGGATGTTTTGACACTTCTGGATAGTGTTCTAATAGAGAAACATGTGTATCACAGTTACTTAAATACTTAGCTGGCTGTGCTTTGGGAACCACAGTGATAGTCCCCTGCTGGTTCAAACAAGTGTGAGGGTGGGGGTGGGAAGTGAGGTATTCACCAACCTCTTTCAACTGAGCACTCCCACAGTAGGTCAAAGTTGAGCTTGTGAAGGGATACAAACAACAAAGCCAGTGTGATCCAAGGACAAGATGGTTAATTGTTCTGAAAGCTGGCATAGAGGAGGACCTGCCTACATACCACACAGCCATGGCTAAGACAGATACCCATGTTGGTCAGAGTGCTCAGTAGCCCTCTGTCGGTTCCCTTCACACGAGCATTTCCTTCCACGCGTAATCCAATCTTCGGAAACATGGTCTTATTTTAAAAATTGGTTTTAAGACATGAAGAGCATTTCCATGTGGTCATCAAAATCAGTAATTAAGTAAGTTAGGAAGAGTGCATCCTGGGACCACACATGTGCTTCTCATTAAGTTGAGCTTCGATTGCTTTTTCTTTCCTTTTCTTTTCCTGATTTTTTTAACAGACTATTTCCTGGGATTCTATCTTAATGGTCTCTTGATGGTATTATATGTATTCACGTGTACATTTTTGGAAGCCAAGGGGTTTGTAAGCTTAATTAGTTTGAGTAGCACAGAAATCCAAACCAGTATCTCATGGGCAATTCTTCATCCACTTCGTCTTCATCTACCTTTCAGATGCTAATGACTTGATGCCATTTTCCCTTTAGCCTTTTTCATAGGTACACGGACAGAAAAAAAAAACACCATCACTGGTGATCTAGGCTCCCTTAAACTGCAGGGAATCATATAACATACTTCAAGTTGAGTCTGTCAGTGAGTAGCCTGAATATCACATCATAATTAAAATTTGATTTGTTGTACAAATAGATGATAGAGTTAAGGCAATATCCAAAGGTAAAGAAGTACCACATAGCAAGCTTGATTTTCTCCTATGTTCTAGAAACTCACTTGCCTTCTGTAAAGGTTGCCACTCACTATTACCAACTTGTTACATATCATTTCAAAGAATATATTCTTCCTTATGTATGTGTTCATTCTTCTATACAAATCAGATAATATGCTATAATAATACCCTTTAGTGACTTTTAGAAACTTAACACATCTATAGGATCTTTCCATATAAGGACATAAAAATCTTCCCTTTGACTCCTGCATAATATTCCATTATATGACTGTATCATGAACCAGTTTCTTTTTAATGGATATTTAGGTTGCTTCTCATCTCTTATGCTTACAACACTTCAACTAGTCTTTACCCATCAAGGTCTTACATACATAAGAGTGTGTCTATGAAGCAAATACCAAAGAGGAGAAGACAGAGGTATTTTAAAATAAATAAAAATTATAATTTTATAACACTGTCTTTTGCAATGACCAATACGTAGACTTCTCCACCAGAAAGGGGTTTCCTCCAAAGAATTCTATTGTTGAGTGGACCCAACAACTTATTTTGCTTTTTTGGTATTAGCTGAAGGGTTAAGAAGATACAGTAGCTTCTACCTAGAGATGGTGATCAAAAAGAAAGTTTGCAAGATGCCGAGGATTGGGAGTCAGATAGGCAGGCGAGGAGAGAGAGCATGTCTGGAAAGGCTAGGCTTATCACATTTAGAGTGATGGCCGAAGGGGTCACAAAGTGAGCAAGTGAACAGGCAGGGCTCTGTAGAAGCCCACTGTGCAGTGTTGAGGAGAAGGAATAATGACGAGATCAAAACTTAGAAGGCCTGAGCTCAGTTACTCCCTCTCCCACTCACTAGGACAGTGTGATGCTGGACAGATTAGGTTGTTATGATACTTACCTTCTTGTGCCAGGCAAGAAACAATTTAAGGGAGGAAGATTTTTACCACGAGCTCTCCATTCAGAGCTCATAGGCCACCATGGCAGGGACCGCATAGTGGCAGGAGCATGAGGCAGCTGGGCACATCACACTGTTGTTGGCAATCAGGAAGCAGCAAGCAGTGAATACTGTCTTTCATGCTCTCTCCCTTTTCCCCATTTTAATCAGCTTGAGACATTATCCCAGGAGTTGGTGGGTCTTCCCTCCTCATTAAATGTACCTGAAAACACCCTCAGGAGAATATCAGAATGCCCAGAGGGAGGATTATTTCCTCCTCTTCCTCTTCTTCCTCCTCCTCCTCCTCCTCCTTCCTCCTCCTCTCCCTC
>NC_034600.1:54165659-54170502 GCF_900095145.1 Mus pahari | reverse complement strand
CCTCCTCCTTCTTCTTCTTCTTCTTCTTCTTCTTCTTCTTCTTCTTCTTCTTCTTCTTCTTCTTCTTCTTCTTCTTCTTCTTCTCCCCCTCTTCCTCCTTCTCCTCCTTTTCTTCCTCCCTCTCCTTCTTCTCCCTTTTCTTCCTCCCTCTCCTTCTCCTGCTCTTCTTCTTCCTCCTCCTCTTCTTCCTTCTCTTCCTCTCCTCCTCCTTCTTGTTCTTCTTCTTGTTCTTGCTTTTATTGTTCTTGTTCTTCTTGTTCTTGTTCTGTTGTTGTTGTTGTTGTTGATCTTCTTCTTCTTCTTCTTCTTCTTCTTCTTCTTCTTCTTCTTCTTCTTCTTCTTCTTCTTCTTCTTCTTCTTCTTCTTCTTCTTCTTCTTCTTTTCTTTTTACCACAAGAGTATAGCTCTTGCTATTCTGGAACTCACCTCACTCTGTATATCAGGTTGGCCTATTACTCACACAGATACACCTGCCTCTCCCTCTCCAGTGCATGAATTAAAGGTATGCACCATCACCTACCTCCCAGCTGCAATGTATCTTCTAACTGATTCTAAATATAGTCAAGTTGACAATGAAGATTAACCATCACAGGTATCCTAAGGAATAAAAAGGCAAAACATGAAATATGAGCCTGAAATGTGATTGTGTCTGAACTCGATTTTCATGTATATGGGCATAAAGGAATATTAATTGTTGAAAGTTCACAAGCGCATCATCATCTAAGAACCCAGGCCATAGCATGCTGGCTTATTGCTATCTCTGCTGCTATTCAAATTGTGCGTCTCATTGTATACAAACCAAGTTTTCAATGTGATGTCAAATCTGTCAAAATACTGTCAAAACATTCAAGTTATATTAAGTCAACTCCCCGAAACTGGACAAGGAAATGCAAAGTGAGGGTCTCATTGGTTTGGTGGTCTGGTTTAGGGAGTTATATGCTTAAAAATAATCAGTATGAGGAAAACCTGACAATGCTTGTTTGACATAAACACATTGATTTGATAAGCAAATGAATAAATGAACATTTCAAAATACCACAGTTATTTTATGAAGGGAGTGAGCTCCTCAAGTCCTATAAGAAAAAAATTAATAAGTATTTAGATTTGAAATGTGTGTATCGTAGTGATGCAAACTGTTAAAAGTGTGCCTTCTCTTATTTTCTTGTAGTTTTAAACTATTTTTTTCAAACATGTCTTGTTTTGAATTGATGAAAGCATTCAGACAGCCTGTTGCTGGCTACTGGTTCTGAAGCCTGGCAGCATAACTTTCTGTCTCCATATGGAAATGTGCAGATAAGGAGATAACTTCTCAAGTGTGGCCATGTATCGGGGGTTTCAAAATGAAATCAAAGAACTGGGGAGAGCTAAGTCAACTCAAATGCTCTTTCCAGTCCTAAAGTTTTTGAATTTTGCCAGTGAAGGCATAATGGCAAGGGTAGCGGTTAGAAAGATTAAAGCAATAATAAAAGAGACCCAAGTCCATCCCCTGTGAGATGGCAGCCACGTTGCATTTGGAGGGCTGTCATAGGCACCCCTTAGGCTTATCTGTCTTGCTTTGCTTAACTTTTGCAGTCCCTGCCAGAGAGGTGTAGGAGAGTCTGCCCAGAGTCCAGTAGCTGGAAGAGAAGATGCAAGCACAATGCCATGACTCTAAGCAGCAAACTGGCCAACAATCAGGGGCTTTGTACAAGTTCCTGCTGTCCCAAATCAAAGAACAGTCTGCTACAGACTTGAAAAGGCTACTAAATTGGGGTGGTCTGCCAGCCACAAAGACACTCAGAGATAATGTCAGTGGCGACTGAAGGCCAAAGTCTGTGACATGGAGCCTTCTGGGTCATGACTCCGTGGTGGAGGCCTCTTGCCTTGCTGCATCCTTTCTGAGAGGCAGTTACTGTTTCCTTCATTGGTGACATCCTTTCCCCTTTCTATTTCCCACTTTTGATCTGAGTTAGCATGAGCGATTTGACCATGCAAATTCTCTAGGTTCTTTGGAAGAGGTGAGGGGAGGGCCACATCTGTGGAAGCCAAGATCCAAAAAGCAGGACAAGGAGACCCCTGCACCACACATTGCTGACACGCAGAAAGAAAACAGCACGCACCCCAGGAAACCCAGATCTTTGCTCCCTTGGACTGGCCAGTCGCTCCCTGTTGAATTGTTCAGAGATAACAGTATCACAGTGACATGGTTCTATAGCTATCACATGACTAGAACTTTCCAAATTGGCAATTGATTTCATACTATTTGGGAACCCATCTCACTGCATGAAGAATACGTATTCTTGAAGCCTGTGCATTCAAAACCAAATAGCACTTTCCTCCTATAAAACCAAGAGTTGGCAAGCTATGGGACATAGGCCAAACATAGCCTGTGTCTGTCTGTTTTAGCAAATAAAGCTTTATTGAAACACAAACTTGTCTATTCGCTTACCTTCTCTTCATAGCTACAAGTAGTTGAGCTTTCCCTCAAACCAGAAAGCCAAACCCAACATGGAGAAAGTCCCATTACAAAAGGGATAGCAAGTGAACTTGACCTTCCAGTCCTATGTAGACTGAGGGTGAACTGACTAATCTAAAATGAAGAGAATGTATTGCCGAAGGCTATTCAGATAAAGATAAATTTTAAAAAGCCACTTCCCTCAATTCTTCTTGCTGAAAATGAAAAAGTTCAAGGTTTCACAATTTCTTAGCCATGTAATCCTATCTCAGGGCTGTCAGCGTCTTAATAGTGTATTGATTGGCCCACACTTCAACTATCTCTAAAGAAGCATTATTACTGTTGGGCCAAACATGAAAAACTACTTTTGCAGGCCTTTTAAAGGGCTTTTTGATTTTTCAAAAGCTTCTTGGGGGCTTATTGAGCTTCTTTGAGAGCAGAATTAACTCTACAGAGCTTTCTCTGTTCCCAAGACCATGAATTCATCTGCAACCAGCAAAGTCTCAGTGACTCATGGAGGGGAAATGAGCAGCCCTCGAGATGAATTAATTTGGTAATTAGTTACATGGACACCTGGATTTCTAGTCCTTTTCTATGTAAGAACATTTTTGCTGCCATTGCATTGGAAACTCGAGATAATTACCAACGATCTTTAAAATATGTAGAATGGACTCTAGTATAAGAAGGTAGGGAGTAAGGAGAAAAGAAGATGGATTGTAAAAGTTTAATTCTGTTAGCGCATAATACTGTTTTTCGATTATCCAAATGCCTGGCAAACAAAAAATAAGATGTTTTCATTTACAGCCTTCACTGTGTTTATTGATTGTTCATATCTTTCCCTTCAACAACAACAAAAAATAGCATAAGAATAATTCTCACTGAATGCTTAGAAAAAGATTTGGTGACTGTACACTAAATGTTATCTATCACTCAGGGCTCATGTTATGTCTCTGTGCTCCTGTTTCCATTCATCCTATCAAACTGCTTTCTGCTTTACTGGTTTTGGGGGGAAATCTTTGAACCCACTACATCCTTGTTCTGCCATATGAAAATCCGTAGTATTGGGCCAGTGAGATAGCTGAACAGATAAAGGTGCGTGCCTCTAAGTCCAGCAACCTGAGTTGGATCCCTAGGACCCATTGGCAGAAGGAAAGAACGGATTCCTGAATGGCTTTTGTTTTCCTGACACATCATAGATATATATAATAATAATAAATAGACAGAATCCAAAGAGCACAATACACAATTTTCAAAAAGCTGGGTTTGCTAAGGTATAACGTACATATAACTTGCCACTCACAGAGTTCTACGCACTTTGACAAACACATAAAATTGGACAAACACAATCCAGATACAGAATAGTGTTATCACCTACCCTTAGCCCCACACATCTATACTTCTGTCAGAGTAACTCCTCTCCCCACTTACAACTTCTGCAACCACCGATGGTTTCTTGGTTTCTTTGGTCTTGCTTAATAAGAACTTTTTCTCTTTCTTTAGTTATCCAAATGTCTTTTGTTACTTCCTCTTTGTGTGGACAGATGACTACCCCCTTTCTAGACAAAAAGGTGCCCCAAACCTTTGGCTGACCAAGGGAAACCCTCCTTTCATTGGCTCAGAAAGGAGAAGGATGAAGGACTTCTAGGACAGGCATTCAATGACGCCATGCTTCCCTGGGCAGGAAGAAGTTAAGTACTCCATTTCTGACTACCTCTTCCAGGATCAAAACAATGACTTGGAATTTGTTTTTCACAAAACAAATATGCCTGGTTGCCAGAGATCTCATTTCCTAAGGAATGATTATCCAATTATGCATAGGGTTGAATAAAGATCTCTGCTTGCTTTAGCTCCTTAAGAAAGAGGTCCTCTGTGCACATGGCTGAGACTCTACTTTCTTAAATGCCAGGGCATCCTGAGCAGCAGCCTGCTCAACCCACACTCCCTTCATGATGTGTGTTGCTGCTCCTCTTGGTACTTCTTCACTCCTACTAATGTTATCCACCTAGCTGTCTAACACCTTGAAATCATGATGGCTCCCTGCCTCTCAGTGGATGAAGTCTGGGCTTCTTTGGTTGGTAACTAAATGTCCACTTGAGCCCATTCAGGTCTGAGAGTAGTGTTGTTAGGTTTGATTTGTTCCATATAAATAAACCCAAGTATACACCAAGAGAAGATCAGGGAGCATTTACAAGCCTGGACCACTTATTATCCAGAGAACACATTTCAAAAAGTTCCCAAATCTTGGTGTCACAGACTGGCTGTTTAGTGCCATGGAAAGGTTCTTATAGCAGTGAATTAATATGGCTTGTCTCCTGGCAGGTCACACACAGACATGTGCTGTACCCACCCAAATGTTCTCTGGATTCTTGAATGAAACTCTCTCTCTCTCTCTCTCTCTCTCTCTCTCTC
>NC_034600.1:54150355-54165602 GCF_900095145.1 Mus pahari | reverse complement strand
TGTCGATCTCTCTCTCTCTCTCTCTCTCTCTCTCTCTCTCTCTCTCTCTCTCTCTCTCTCCAGCTAATTTTTTATGCATTGACTAGCTCAATGGCTGGCCACTTCCAAACCTCCCTGCAGCCCACACATTCTCCTCTCTGGCTAGCATCCATTCTCCCCTCCAACCTTCTTGAGTCAACTTGCTAAATCAATATTTCATCTCTGCTACCCAAGACCTAATCAGGAATGGGCAGGGGGGGGGGAGTGGCCCCTAGGACCACTTTCCCAAATTCTTACATGGCTGGTTGCTTTAATTCCTCTTTTTTTCCCCCCATCAGGGTGATCCTCCTCTTATTCCCCTCTCTCTCAGTCTCCCTGCCAGCCAATGGCTGTATAGCAATTCTTTATTAAAAATCAAAGCCAGCTGGGGGCAGGGACCCATTGGTCTGGGAGTGCGGCTTTTTGAGAGCCAAAATAAGCATTAGAACCAATGCCCAACAGGTTCTGAGACGTAGACTCAATTTTCTCCTAGCGGCCTTCAGATCAAGATGTGGATCTCTCAGCTCCTCCTGTGCCATACTCCTGCCTTGATGATAATGGTTTGAACCTCTGAACCTAAAAGCTAGCCCCAATTAAATGCTGTCCTTTCGAAGAATTGCCTTGGTCATGGTGTCTGTTCACAGCAGTAAAACCCTAAGACAATGAGGAAATCCATTGTTTCTCTATATTGTCACATTGTCCCAGGAAACGCTCTATCCCTCTTCAACTCCAGCTATCCTTGGATTTTGGCCTTGGTAGCTCTAGGTTTCCTGACTACTTTTTAAATAATATTTACTCCCCCCAACCACCCCGTGTGTGTGTGTGTGTGTGTGTGTGTGTGTGTGTGTGTGTGTGTGTGTGTGTGGTGAAGTCAGAGGGCAACTTGGAAGAGACAGATTTCTCTTTCTACTCTGTGGGGTCCCAGGGATGGAACTCAGGTCACCAGACTTGGCTGCAAGCACCTTGACCTTGCTGCTCCTCCCCTTGCTTTTCTGAAAGACAGAAATCCACCTTGTCCTATGCTTTATTCGATGGCGGTGACCGGAACCCTTCCTGCCCCACTGAATGGCAAGACTCTGAAGCAAGAACAGTATCTAACACTTTCGTGGGTGTTCCTGCGTGCCTGTTAAATGGAGGGCGCTCACTCTCAGCCTCTTACCTGTATTAACTGGCTTGTCTCAGGAGTCTATCGCTAGTTTCCCCACTTCACAGGCAAAGAGGCACAACACGGTCGGCTGTGTCATTTGCCCGAATTTACCCAGCTACAGAGTACATGAAATGGATTTCAAACATAAGAATTCTAGTCTCAGTGTTCCTATCTGTTATCACACTGAACTGAGAGTTGAGAGTGTCGCTGGCCATGGATGGATGCTTTCTACCTGAATTGGAATTGGAAGCACCCAGTGCCCGTGCCGAGATGCAAATGTAGACGCGGTGTCAGAGGTAGTGTGGAGACGGCCTTCAATCTTCTTCTTCTTTTTTTCTTTTCCTTTTCTTGAAAATAGATGTTTTTTTCTCTCTCACATAACATATTCTGATTATAGTTCACCCTCTCTCTACTCCTGTCAGTTTCTCCCGACCTCCCGTCACTTCCAGGTCCACAATCCTCTTCCTGTCTCTCATTCTAATTCCCATCCAACTGTTTCTCACCTACTTTTAAAGTTTACCCTACAATTTTTATTTATTATTATTATTATTATGTGCGTGTTTGTGTGTATATGTGTGTATGAATATGCATGTGTTTGTGAATGTGTGTGTTTGTGTATCTGTGTTTGTGTGTGTTTGTGTTTATGTCTGTGTGTTTGTGTGTGTATGTGTGTATTTGTCTGTGTGAATGTGTGTGTTTGTGCTTATGTCTCTGTATGTGTGTGTGTGTGTGTGTGTGTGTGTGTGTGTGTGATAATAGGGAGTTCTCTCTTCCTTATCTTTATGTTCTGAAGTCAAACTCAGTCATCAGGCTTGCTCAGTAACCACTTAACCTGTTGAGCTATCTCCTCGCTCTCCTGCCCACCTTATTCATTTGGGTCTATTTCCACCTTCCACTGTGTAAGCATCTACAACTCAAGACAACCTTGGGATAAGCTTTTTGGTCCCTTGAGCTGAGCTTACCTTGAGCTTGGAAATATTCTCCCTCCTTCTATCCCCTCCCCTCTCTCCCTCCCTCTCTTCCTGTCTCTTCATTTGTCTTCTCCCTTCCCCTCCCATTCCCCTCCCCTTCCCCTCTTTTCTCCTTCTTCTCTGTCTCTCTTTTTCAACATCATCTTATTACGTAGCCTTGGCTGCCCTGAAACTCACTGTAGACCAGACTGGCTTTGAGCTTGCCATGCTCCTTCTACCTCTACCTTCAAAGTGCCGAGATTACAGATGTGTAAATCCACGCTGAGCTTCTTAGGACATTTGGTTTTCCACTGGTTTAATATCTAACCGACTCTCCCAATGGTTTGATGAGGGAGTTCTGTTCTTTGGCACATTATTCATCCTTATCGGGGGGGCCCAACTTAGGAACCCATCATGTTAATTCCAGCACCCAAGCGCCATCTCTGGGAAAATATTTTCTCAGCTGTGCAGTATAGAGAACCTCAGACTCTCTGGACTTGACCAGTTTATTGATGTCCTCTCTCACATTTCGACACTCAAATGTGGCCTTCAGATCAGCAGGATTGATAACTCCTGTGAGAAATGCAGATTCCCTGGAGCCACCAAGAACCACTGGGTCAGAACTTTAGTTTTAATAAGATCCTAAGAGATGAGAAAGCTCACATGAAAGCCGAGAAGCTCTGCTGCACAGTGACCTCTGATCAGATGCAGTAACCCTACCAGCTGGTCACGTGCTCTTATGCCAGAATTGAGATTCCTCAACTTGGGTTGCACATTGAAAACATACACGGTGATGTTAAAAACCAAACCAAACCAAAAAAAAAAAAGTTCTGATGCTGAGACCTTGCCCCTAAATGATTAGATTGGCATCTCTGCTGTGTGAAGTCCCCCAAAGACTGTAGTGGCTTTGAACTCCTGATCTAGGGCCATCGATTTGCATCTTATGCTATCTCCTTCTTTCCTCGCTTTGATTTCCTCTGAAAATGCAAATATGCCTCCAGAAAGGCAAAACCCTTATCTCTCATTTACACTTGGCTTGAAAATTGTATTTTTTTTTTAAAATCAGCATAAATAATGTATCGCAAACTCTCTGATACCAATGCGGTCGTAGGCATGGCGATTCACACAGCAGCATTCTAAAGTGGAAAGGCCAAGAGTCCGGGGAGGGTACGAACGTGCATAGTAGGGAGGTAGCCCTGGAGAGCAGAGGTCATGTCTGCTGCAGACCTGACCTTCATCTACTAAACTGCTTTGGGTAAGGAACACGGCGAGGGTCAGAACCTGAAGCTCTTTGGCTGGCCAGTTGTGGTTCTTCTTCTGTTTCCTCATGCATTGGGCAGTGTGAGAGGAACGGGGTTCAGGTAAGGTACACTGTAGCTGCTAAGACTGTAGGATCTAATCAGCAGAGAGCTTGGGGCTTCTCTCCCAGTGAGTTGTCTGTCCCATGCTTATGCCACAATTCTGCCAGCTACGAAAGCTGCTGCAGTCTGTACTCTTCCATTCGGAACTTCTCCAGACACCAGAGGAATAAGCCTTTGGTCTGTGACATGGTTCTTTAACAAATTAGTAGTTTTCAAAGTAATTTTATTTAGACACTTCTGCCTTAGATTGTTCTTTGGAGAGTGTGAGTTATGCTAACAGTACCTTTAAGCAGACTGAACCCATTTTCAGTCACAGGCTTCAGGGAAGGATTAGAGAGAATGTTATTTTTAAAATGAAAATAAAAACACTCCCTATAATTTTATTAATGTATGATTGATAAAGATATAACACAAAATAATCCCTTGAAAATACATAAATTTGCACAAACAATTTAGGTTCCGGTGAATATTTTCTGAATATCAAACTTTAGAAAATGTTCAGACTGCCATGTCTCCTTTATATATATTCATTTCTCAAACCAAATTATTTTTGCAAAGTAAGTCAATTTAATTTAGATGCTGAAGGATAAAATCTCATCACATTTTCTTCTCCCTGTTCCTGGTAGCTGAACTTTTAAGCCTGTATAAACATACTGAGTTCTGCTAATAATGAATTTGACACATAAGATAGACTCATAGATGCCTTGGAGATATAAAAACTTGGTTTTCGGGTCTTTAAATATCCCAGTAGGTGATCTTTATAGATAAGTGTCTATTAAAATGCACTCTTTACCCCAAATGAGCACTATAGGAAGAAGGAATTTTCTTTGGCATTTCTAGTGAGGTATACATGTTTGGTGGCCGCTGTCTGAACTAGGTAGTCCCAGGTTATTGACATCCTGTTGAAAGAATTGAAATACACAGATGACAAAGCAGCAAGGGATTACATCCAAAGGCTGCAAATGTGCAGATAAACAGCCTGCAAGGAAGCAGTAGGTTCCAAGCAAGACTGCCCAGGAGCCACAGTACTGCTCAGGAGCCTCAGTACTGCTCAGGAGCCACAGTACTGGTGAGGAGTTGGTTTCTAGGAGTTGGGTGTAGGTGGTTTCCTGTTTGGATTGGTCAGCTTGGGTAATGTATGTCTTTGTACCCTGTGCATCCTTTCCCATGATGCATCTAACTTCAACCATATGCATAAGGAGTCATGCATAAGCATATGATGGCACATAGTTCATTATATGCCTATGTGTTCACTATGAGGGTGTAATCTGTACTGCTGTGCTGTTCATAAAGCCAGTCCAGTCTGGGCTAGTTCCTTGCTCCTCATTTCCAAACTGTATCCCAGGATGTGTCTGACCACAAAGGGGAGTTACTGGGTGGTTTCTAGGGAGCTATTATGTGGTGTGAGGGCAGAGTGAACACTTGTTTTGTTTGGAGAGAAGTGAATGTGTAGCTCAATGCAGCTGAGGGGGTAGGTGGGGGTCCAAGGTCACTAAGCTACTCCTGCAAACTACCTGTTTCAAGTACACAGCGCATTCTTGTTACCTACAGTTATAAGGCTGCACAGTAGATCACTAGAGAAGTGATTCTCGACCTTCCTAATGCTGGGACCCTTAAATAGTTCTCTTGCAGTGGTGACCACTGAACCATAAAACTTTGTTGCTTCTTTATAACTGTAATTTTGTTTCTTTTATGAATTGCGATGTAAGGATCTTATATGCAGGATGTCTGATGTACAACCCCCCAAAGTAGTGGCAACATACAAGTTAGAGAACTACTGCTTAGAACATATTCATGTTCGTAAATAAGACTTGTTATCATTAGTAACTCTAAGTTCCTTCTCCCCAGCCGTAGTGACTGCCACCATTGTGTTCTCCGTTTCTCTGCATTTGATTCTGTTAGGTACTACACGTAATCAGAGTCATGTAGTATCCGTCCTGTGATTGGCTTGTCTCCAAAGTTTATCCATGTTGTTGTATATTACAAGATTTTTGTTTCAGGCTGAAAAATACCCATCACACACACACACACACACACACACACACACGCGCACGCGCACGCGCACGCGCACACGCACACACACACACACACACGGAGTGGGGGAGACAGAGACACACACAGAGACAGAGGCCAAGAGACAGAGACAGAGAGAGACAGAGACACACACAAACACACACACACACAGAGAGAGAGAGAGAGAGAGAGAGAGAGAGAGAGAGAGAGAGAGAGAGAGAGAGAGAGAGGCTCTTCCTTATGCCCCATCTGTTCAGGGACTTTAGATTGTTTCACAGCGTGTCTGCTGTGAATGGCACTGCAGGAACATGGGAGTGTTAAGACATCATGACTGTTTTCTATTATGACCACGCAGTTTGGTTTCTTAGGAAAATATGAGCAGAAAATGGGGAATATTTTTAAAAACATGCTTTTTGGTAAGCATGATCATTTTTCCCCATTAATATAATATTTGAATTCCATTTGGATACCAGTTTTGATAGATATAGTCTACTTTTTTAAAAACTGGCTTTATTTTCAGCTCAATATTTGTATTTATATTTTAACACGTGTAGGCTGAAATGACTAGCTTGAATATTCTTGACAAGTTTCCCTTTTCAAACTAAAATACTTGGGAAACCACCATGTTGTTGCTGTTGTTCTTGTTTGTTTGTTTTGTTTTGTTTTAAGCATGAAAAGAATCCCAGTCATTTCCCAAATGAATCTTTTGTAAAAATTTAAATTTCTTAAAGAAGGCTACTTCTAAGAGAATTCCGTGGCAATTGTTACTCTTTCCCCACCGTGAAAACTTGGCATCAGACAAACATCATCCTTTTTTAAATGGCATACTTATTAATTACTTTTTCTCCTGTGAAACTCAAATACATTTATTCAGATGTTTTAAAGCCTACACCTATGCAGACACATTGGCCTGTGCTGATTTGGTTTATCTACTTACTATGTTACAAAAGTGTGACAACATGCAAACTCAAGACCATACAGTCCCGTGTGAAATCATTGTACAGGACGTACATAGCAATATCCTACATCATCCACGTCTGTTCCCGTCTCCAACTCTAATCTGTTTCCTGATTTCAGTGTCTCTTCTTGGGCCCATGTTTCCTCCATATATGTTCTCTGTGGTTAGAGAAAGTTGGGGCATGCATAAATACATCCACATGCACAGTTCCAGGGGGAACAATATGGAGGTACTCATATATAAATACATATATACAAACTTCCTTACACCCTGTTAAGTACAGTTCTTCTACTGCCAGTCTGCCTTTTACACCAACAAACTACACTAGTCTTGAATTGAATTGTATGATTTTGTATAAGTGTATAATGAAGTTCATTGTTACAAAAGAGCTTGAAGTCAGAGAATTATTAAGGCCATCCCTCTTATTCACCAAATAAACACTTCAGGGACAACTACCATTCATAAGACACCATCTCATGTTTTAAACGTCTTCAATGATAATTTATGTGTGATCTTGCACTGAGCAAACATTTGACCTCTTTCTGCAGTTCAGACCCAAGATTCTTATTTGCATCTCCTGGGATACATTGTTGCAATCTAGACAGGAAAAAGGAGGATGTGCCTGGGACAACCCTGCCCTAATAGGGATACAAGAATGTGCAAATTGGGAAAGATATTGTATCCCACCAGTTTAGCCCAGGCAAACTATATCAGAGAAGCAATGTGACTCACCCAGAGGCTATAATAAGTAACAAACAACACAGAAGGACAGAGAACACGAAAATCAGACATACTGGATAAATTAAGACAGACAAAACTAAAGCTGTTGGAAAATATGAATGGGCCTAGAGTTCTCAGCAACAGCTGGGACTACATAGTGTCTCCTGCAAGTTGTAGGTGTATTCTGTATACACATACCCCATTTGAATGGACCAGTCATTATGCCTAGCCTGGAGAAGCTTTACCTATTGTCTCATTACTCTTTTGGAAGGTCTTTCATTGTCCTAAGATTCAATCTTCGATTCATCCTTATTCCAGGTCCATGTAGGAAATGTGTGGTCTGGTTCTTTGCCTTGGCCTTGGATCTTGTTTGCCATCTCAGTGTTTCTGGGGTTTCAGGTCTGGGGCAGATTTATCTTGTGACAGTGACAGGACAAAATGAAGTAAATGTTTGGCACATGTCCACTGTGTGGTCTGCAGAGTATATCAGTCTGTCCCATGAGCACATCTTTGAAAATATAAAATGATGCCCCAATTGTCCAGGAACAAGAAAGCTAGCTCTCTCATCCTTGACCATTGACCTTTCTTCATATTGTCATTCATTTAACACCACAGACCCAGGGCAGCCTCTGCTGCTTCTTTGGGTAAGTTTCTTGAAAATGACCCTGTGGTGGCTCATTTGAACACAACACCTTTCTCTTGAATCTTTCGGGCCCCACACCCCTTTTCCTGAAGTAAGTCTCCTGGAATCTGGCCATTTTCTTCCTCCTTGACATCTTCTACTTAGTAACACTTCTCAGACCAAGTAATCATTCATTATCCCTCAGTATCAATGAGGGATGGATTCTAAGATATCCCATAGTTAGTCAGGTGCATTGTATAAAATTCCATAGTAAATACACATAAACCAATAAAACATCCTTCCATCTACTTAAATCATCCTTAGACTACATATAAAAAGCCAATACAATGCAAACTCTATGTTAGCAGTTGTTACAATGCGTTGCTTCAACAGTAAAGACAACAAAGGAGTAGATTTTCAAAATAGACAGTTTGGGGATGTTAAAGGGAGTATTTCCCAGCTGAGGATGGGTGAATTTCAAGGGTATTGAGGCATTGGATGTGGAAGGCTGGCTGTATTTTCCAGTCTTTTCCAGTCTACTTCCTAGTTCATATTGGCCTCCTTTTAGGAGCTGCACAAATAAAAAATAAAATTAACCTCAGCTTGCAAAATGTACTTTTGATTATCTTCACAGGTTTTTTCTCTTGGCATCAGAAAAACCCATATTTATTAGCACCATTGCCAAATAACTCAAAAACGAAGCCTGCATTCTCTTACTTCCTAGGCTTCGCCTCCAACACTGGAGGGCTGCTCTTCCCACCTTCCCTTCTCTGCCTCCCAGCCTTCCATTTCTGCTGTGTGGGTAGACTGGATACAGGCTGCCTGGAAATTGTTATTTGGCTTCCTAGAGACCCTTTGCAGAGGCAGGGGATGGCTTTGGTCCTGTGATGAGTATGCGATGTGTGTGCCTACGTTTCATTTTCTTTTTTACTTTATTTCACTTTTGGCAAGTCAGTGGCTTTCCAAACCTCAGGGCTTTCTGAAAATAGACCTCGAATTGGACTTCCTTTGCTTTTAACCAGTGACAGCTGTCTGATCTGATGGGGTTGGGGGGCCCTCTTTTGTGGAAGCTGCGACCGCAATGTCTAGGTCAAAGCCGAGACATCATTTTTCTGATGTCTTCACTTTATAGCTGAGAAAAATAAGGTCTTGAGAAGTCAGTGGAATCAGTAAACCCCTTCTGACAATTAGTGACAGGGCTGGGAAGAGAGTACAGATCTCCTGACCTCGAGTCCCTAGAGACTTCCGAGCTGCTGTGTCTTTCACAATTGAGACCCGTATTTTGCAATTGCAAGCTGGCTCTCCACGTGGATGTCTTTTAGGAAGGGACACTTGGTTGAATGTGACAACTCTGGACCCCCCGTGTTTTGCTATGCCATGTGTAGCTAGCAGCTATGGGAGGCCAGATGTCCTTGAAGCATCCCTCAATATCTACAAACTGTTCATACAGCAGGATCCCTAGGCTGTCGGGAAGGTGGAAGCCTGTCTCCCTTTCTTGCATGTCTAAGTTGGCAGCTGTGGACAGAATGACACAGTTTATGAGGTCTGCTCTTCCAGCTCACCTCCCCCTTGGGAGTGCACATCTTATGCACTTCATTTCCTCCTTCTCCTAAAATGCTCAGGTCTGACTTTCTCTTGTTATTTCAATCAGCTTCATTCCTTCTATCCTACCCAGTCTTTTACCTGGATTGCTCTCTAGCCTGTCAAAGGTCATTCATATTTTCTCTTAGACCCAAATAAAAATATTCCACCGATTAAAACATGAGCATTAATAAGGAAACAAAAACAAACAAAAAGCCTCACTAATCTCCTCCATTCACTGTAGACTCATGAACCCACAACCACCAACATCTGATTTCTCCTCTGGTTCTGTTTTGGCTACTTTGTTCATTTGCTTGTTTTTCTGGTTTAGTTTTAAATATCTTCTTGGGTTCCATAGTTTTCCTTAAGGTATGTTCTCAGTCTTCCTGTATATGTGTTGCTTCCAGGGTTTTGTTAACCAGATCTTGTATTCTGAACCTTACCCAACACACATTTCTCTTTCCCCATCACTGTGAACAAAGAGTATCCTATCCGCTGTAGATTCTAGAGTTACTGTCCTAGGAGACAACTAATTTACGGCTGAATTAGTCCTCACTATTAGGTTAATGGTATCATATTAATAGGAATTTCCTTTCTTTGCAAGAAAAAAATGTGCCCATTTTGTGACAAAGAGACAGTGGATAAGGGTTCTTAAAAGCTGCTTATCCACCTCTCTTTATTTTGTGTTCTTTAAACAAGACATTTATTTAACTTTAGGTGTATTTCAAACAGTGGAAGTTTTCAGAACACCCAAAGTCTGATGAGAAAGGTGTTTGGGGATGGTTGGTCCTGTATTCTTCAAAGCATTATGCAGGATGCCCCCCCCCCATTTGGTTGGTCCCTGGTGAGAAAGGGAGTCCCTGTTTTAACCTTGAGTGTGAGCCCAGGACTGAAACCTTACACACTGTGGAGATGGACGTCCCCACACTTGAGTCAGAAGGGAGCTTCCAAGTTAAAAAGAAAAAAAAAAAAGCCTCAGACATTATCTCGTTTCATGCTCTTATCTATGCAGGTCTAAATGTGGAAGGTAAGTTTAAAATGTTCAGAAGAAAACATGGAATGATGTGTTCACGATCTTGGGTAATGGTTCTTAAACAGGTTATAAAATATACTATCCATAAATTAAAATTTGCCAGGAATAAGGCCAGGACTGTTCTGGAAAATCCTATTATAGACATAATCATGGTTTAGACTTTAATGAGACTGATGATGTATTAGTCTTCTCATGCTGTTGTAACAAAGTACCATATGCTAAGGGGCCTAAACAACAGTAGTGTACTGGGCCAGCATGGGTGGGTTCTGGGAAGAACTCTGGTTTACAGTCCGCCACATTCTTAATATGTTCTAACAAGCAAGGAGTGAAGGGGGGCAGGGAAGGGGAGGGAGGAGAAAGGGGGGGTTTTTTCCTTTTCCTCTTCCCCTTCTTTGTCCTCTTCCTCTTCCCCTTATTCTTATTCTTATTCTTATTCTTATTCTTATTCTTATTCTTATTCTTATTCTTATTCTTATTCTTATTCTTCCTCTTCTTTTTAGCACGTAGTAATAGTTGGCCTAACACTTGCTGTGTAGACTTAGCTGCCTCACGTTTGTGACTTGTAAGTGCCGAGATTGCAGACATATCATTTTGTAATGCCACAGCCTTATTGGATTGGGCACCTAGCTCTACCACCTCCTTAACTCCTTAACATTATAACTGCCTTGTAAAACCTTCTTCTCCATGAACGATCATGGGGAAGACCAATATATTCATTTTGGAGGGATGCAACTCGGGCCACAGAGATGGCTGTGCCTCTTACAGTAGCACGTGTCACCCATGTCATGGAGCTTGCACTCTAGTGTTCTGTTTTGGTGCACGCCTTTAATCCCAGCACTTGGGAGGCAGAAGCAGGCAAATTTCTGAGTTCGAGGGCAGAGGCAGGTGGATTTCTGAGTTCCAGGCCAGCCTGGTCTACAAAGTGAGTTCCAGGAAGGCCAGGGCTATACAGCAGAAACAGGTCCTCCCCAGTCCATTTGTATTATACTTTTGTTATTTTGTTTGTATTTTCTGTGATACATTGTTTACATTTTTTTTTTTTCAAGACTATCTTATCACAGAAGTTGCCACATAGTGGGACCCATTCTCAATGGATGCCCGAGACTGAGGAAGTGATGCCATTGTTTGATGATCTAGTTTTGTCTGTGAGTGTGGGGGAGGTCTGAATTCTCTCTCAGGAATCTAGAGGAGAGAGGAATGAATAGGACTTGATGGGTCCCAGGAGGATCTATTTCTTGATCTTGTGGGAATTACAATGTTCTCATCTTCCTATATATAATTCTTCAGACAAGATACCCTATGCTTTTCATATATATATATATTTAAATGTTCCATGTGTATGCCACACATATAACATATAAGTCAAATTTGAAAAGACATCATATTAGTGTGTTTGTAGAAATAGTTATGCTCATCTCTCATTCTCTTTGGCCAAATTATTAAAATTGGAAGCATCTGCCTTTGACTGAGCAAGGGCTCATCTAGAAATGAACCTTGTAGTCTGTTATAACTTGAGCCCATGGTTCTACATGCAAGGTTACTCACTGCAGCTTTATCATGATACAACAGAAAACAAAAGATCAGTGAACAAATAAATCACACATCATGCAGTAGAATATTATTCCGATGTTAGTGAAGAGGCAGCAGATTTGCTGACTTGGAAGGGTCTGCGGATTAATAACTATGCAGAAGCTGCTCTCATTTGAGATAAGCACAAGCATGTGTATTTTTTTTTTTTTTTTAATTTGTGGAGTATCTGCAGAAAGCTACTCAAAACACAGTGGCTTTCAAGAGAGGAAAGGCAAAAGGACACCTCGTTACTGTCCAATCTGCTTAATAAACATTACAAATTTTATTTCATTTAAGTCAATAAAATCCAGGCACATTTTTTCTTTCTTTCTGAACTTCCATCACCTTCATTTGGAACATCACCAAACATCTCATAATTGACACGTTTCCCTTTCTCTTCTTTGCATCTCTTCATGGGGCAGAAGTCAGTATCTTCATCCCCTGATACTGAGCAAGTTAGGCAAGGCCATTCGCCTGCGGGTGATACCATTAATTGAGTTTAAATCACCAGAGAATTTAAACACTTTTTTTAAAAAAACAAAACAAAACATTCAAAGTAATTTTTGCTGCTGATAGTTCCCACCCCTCCCCCTCCCCCTGAAGGCAGGAAGAGGGAGAAAGTCAAGTGTCTCATTTGTCTTTAGCTAGATTTACAAGGGCTGTGAGCTGTTTGTCAAATGGGAAGGAGAGGAACCTTGAGGGAATGTGATTTTAATTGTGATTTTTATGTCTGTGGCCCCAGCACCCAGAGTATGTAGGGGCCTCAGGTATAAAACATGATTTAAAGGTGAGGCCTTCAAGAAAGAAACAAGGGAGGACCCTTGGGAAAAGAAGACCTGTTTCCTCAGTCAGCTATGACGATCTGGAACATGGTTGGTGTAGTGGCTATTCCTGGTTGTCAACTTGACTATATTTGAAATGAACTACAATCCAGAATTGGAAGGCTCACCAGTGAACCTAATCTGGATACTGGGAGATAGAAGTTTCTGATCTGGATCTTGGTATGGAGATCTTGAGACACAGTGGTGATTGAATCCAGAAGATTAAGGCAGGGAGATCTCCGAGTCCAAGNTCATCTGGGATTAAAGGTGTGGTGGCACACACCTTTAATCTGGGCTACACCTTCTGCTGGGGACCATATAAGNACATTGGAAGAAGGGAGTCTNGCTCTNGCTCTTTNGCCTTCTNNCNGTGTGGGACTCAGCAACTGCTAGATCCTTGGACTTCCATTCACAGCTACTACTGAACCATTGTTGGGATTTGGACTGCAGACTGTAAGTTATCAATAAATTCCTTTACTANATAGAGACTATCTGTAAGTTCTGTGACTCTAGAGAACCCTGACTAATACAGTTGGTTAGTTAGCAGAGGCCCAGTATGCTAAAGCCCATGTTTGCAAAATTAGCCTTAAAAAGACACAGTACTGGGCAGAAGGGTATGGAGTGGTGATGGAATTCCATGGTGCTGTTTAGTTAGCTAATATAAAATTAAAAGTAGAACTGGACCTGGTAGCACAAACTGCCATTATTCCAGCCCATGGGAAGGCTAAAGAAGGAGGCTTTTAGTTTCCAGACCACAGCGGCCTAGGCAGTGAGTTCCAGGTGAGCCTGGGCTGTATAGTGAAGCTCTACCTAGAAAAGTAAAACTAAGAAAATTGCAAGCCACTACCACCCTCCTGTAAAAATGTTGTTATGGCCGCCATCCATTCATTTGGGGGAATACATGTCCAAGCAGAGCCTGAGGTGAAACTCCCCAATCTCCAGTTGGAGTTGCTCTCCACCTGGTTATCCCTTTGAGCTCTGGAACTCTCGGCTCTGGAGGTAGAAGGTCTGAATTTCTTGTCAGTTCTGCACTTTGGGGGGGGGGGTGTTGCATGAGTTTGGGTCGGTTATGCAGCCTTTCCTGATTCAGTCGCCTTGGCTGTGAAATGGGGATAAGGCTAACAGTGCATCTGGGTCCTGTACCCAGAAGACATCATACAGATGTTAGTCTTACCGCACTCATGGTTACTATTTACTGAAATCCGTGTACCAGAGAGCCATTGTTTTCGTTGCTTGCCAATCAGATTTCTCTTCCTTTCTTCTGTATTTATCCATATCGATTAAATTATTTACTTTACAACTTCCCAATCACAGCCTTCCCTCCCTCCTCTCCTCCAAGTCCCGCCCTTTCTCTTCCCCTTTTCCCTCAATGCATCCCCTCCTTCCCTTCTCCTCAGAAAAGGGGAAGCTGTCCATGGATATCAACCAGTCTTGGCACATCAAGCTGCAGTAAGACTAGGCGCATCTTCTTCTATTGCGGCTAGGCAGGGCAGCCCAGTTAGGGGAAAGGGATCCAGAGGCAGGCAATGTAGTCAGGGACAGCTCCTGGTCCTGCTCCAGGAGTCCCACAGGAAGACCCAGCTGCACAACTGTTACATTTGTGTGGAGGGCCTAGGTCCGTCCTGTGTTGCTCTCCGGTTGGCAATTCATTCTCTATGAGCTCCGATGGGCCCAGGATGGTTCTTTAGGTCTTCTTGTGGTGTCCTTGAGCCCTCTAGCTCTTTCAGTCTGTCTCCTCCAGTTCCACGGGATTCCCCCAAGCTCCACTTAATGTTTGGCTGTGGGTCTCTGCATCTGTTTCCTTCAGTTGCTGGATAAAGTCTCTCTGAGGATGGTTATGCTAGGCCCCTGTATGGCAGAATAGCATAGATAGTGTCAGGGGTGGGGCTCTAACCAATGACTGGCCCAGCCTCTGACCCAATGCCAGGACAGGGAGTCCTTTTTAAATGAGAAAGAGAAGAACAATGGGGACGAATCTGCATTAGGGCACTGGCATGCTTCAGGACAAGCCAAGACCTCCAGTGTCAAAAGTTAGTATCAATAGGAGCTGCCTGATACAGAAGGGTTCAAACGGGGGGTGGGGGGGTGGGGGGGGCATGGAGTGCCAAGGCAACTCAGAGCAGATTCCTGTGTGGCATGGGGTCAGGGAGGATGACCCTTAGTGGCCTCAGTGATCCTAAGGGTCTACTGTAGTGTAACAGAGCATATCTCTGCAGAGTCGCCTTCCTTGGTTTCCCTAGGAGGTTTCACCTCATAAATGTAGTGCAGTCTGGACGTTCCTGCACTAGTTCGGTTTAAGAGAAACTCCAGTGGCCCCGGACTCAGACTTTAGCTACTCAAGTTGAGGAGGACTTTGAATTTATTTATGGAACAATTACACACCTGAAAATACCAACGTGTAAGGAAATAGATTCTAACCTTGCTAACAGGATTAGGTTCATTACGGGGGGGGGG
>NC_034600.1:54143955-54150345 GCF_900095145.1 Mus pahari | reverse complement strand
GGGGGGGGGGGGTCCGGGGTAGAAACCACAGGACAACACACAGCTCTCCTAATGGAAGGTTAACAAGAAGGGGCCAGGAGGCTGCTCTGCCAGGTGGGGCATGGCAATCACCTGCAGACCTCTGCCAGTGACCTCAGTTTCTATCTGCAGGGCACTTCCTAGGGCCTTTGATCTTTTACCCGGATTCTGGCGAGGGCCGGTTTTCCTTTTAGTTTATTTATTGTATCTGTTTTCACCAGGGCTTGGGGACCAGCCCTTTGGGGCAGTACTGTAAACTCCAGCCAGCTGCACAGATCGCTTGGGAGGGGAGATGGTCTTTCCTCAGCGGGGGAGCTAAATGCTGGCTCCCGCATTGCCCCTACTCCCCAGTCCCACAGCCTGGCCACAAGCGCCCCCTTTACAGAGGATCTTCTCAGCCCCAAAGAAGTTAGATTTTGCCACAAGTACCTGGACTTTTTTCCTCTTTTGCCACCAGTCACCAGGAGGAGACCTGGCCCCTGGGAACCAGTCCCTAATCTTCATTTGGCCTTTGCCTCTGAGTGGCCTAGCCTCAGCTCTCCATCTGTGCGCCTTAAATCCCATTTATCTTCTTAGCACCCAAGACTTGGCCAGCCCCGCCCTCCTCCTCCCGGCTTGAAAATTACAGTCCCTCCCTTTGCGCTTCCTCCAGAGTGATCTACAGAGTAGAGTAACCTTTGAGGTGTTAGGAAAAGTGGTTTAAACTGGGTGCAAGCCACCTAGAGGGGTATGGGGGAAGTAAGGTCCAGCCAGAGAAGCAGAGGCACCAAACCAAAAGTTCAGGGTTAGGATCCAGCCTACGACCCTGGGCCCGCAGTCTGAGTCAAGGCGAGTGTCGAAGTCGGTCCCACCCCGGCCCCCAATCTAGGTCACCCGCGGGGAAGGACTGAGCTGGGGGTTGTCTGCGCCTGAGGTGGGCGCGGAGTGAATTGATTCAGACCCTGCCCCTCGTTCTTCCACTAGATTGTAATTCCATCTCCTGCGGGTCGAGCCGCCCTCCCTCCGGCGGCCAGTGCGTCCCTCCCCTCGGCTCTCAGCGTCCACTCCCCAACCCCGAAAAGCCTTGCCGCTGCGAGCCCGCTCCGCTCCAGCACGCCAGCTTCCCAACTGCTGCCTTGCCTCCTCGGACTCCCGAGTGGCTCCTGGTTCAGCTCCTTGGGTCCCCCACCTTCTCATCCCCGCGTCACTGGCGTCCCCCGCGTCCCCCAGGAGACGCCCTTTCCCTGCGCGCCCGGGACTTGGTGAAACTTTGCAGACACCGTCGGTGAGATGGATTTAATCTCAACCTTCTCGCTCCATTTCTTGCTCCTGGCCTGCAGCCTCCCACCCGGCGCCGTGTCACTCCGAAAGGCTCTGCGAAAATCAGGTAAAGCGCTCAGAGTGCCCCGAGCCGTGGTGTCCGGAGCACCCGGGTCCCGGCCTTTTGGTGGGGCTCGCAGAGCAGGCAGCCGCTCTCTCCGCTCACCGGCGTGGGCTCAGCCTGCCAAGGCTATGCGCAGAGCTCAGCCGAGGCACGAGCCTCGCCCTCCCCCAGCCCAGGCAGTCCCAGGGATATTGTTTGTTATAAGAAACGATTTGTATCCCAGAGCTAGCGGAGGTGGTGGGCTCTGTGTGGAACCACAGACTGCGAAAAGTTGCGGGGGGGGGGGAGTGCAGCTATCGCTCTGTCTCGGTTACACAGGACTGAGAGAGCGCAGCAGAGGACTTTCAACAGCTCCTCCTGCTTCTTTGAACATCTTATTGGATTCATACTGCCTAGAGCCCAGCCATTTCCTGTTGAGTGTCTGAAGGTTTGCGGGGAGCCCCCCTTCCTGGCTCTGGTCCTGTCTAAGCACTGGGTAGGGACCTGCACTTTCTCTGTTGTCGGGATTCTCTTGCAGCCCCGGGCTGTTTGTGCATTAAGCAGCCCACAGTGGGTTAACCTGATCTCTTTTAGAACTCCTGTCTTAGCACTGCTGTTCAAACAAAGATGTATATGCACTGTAGGCTAGCTAGTACAAAGGATCGGAGAGAAGGCAACACCACAAAAAACTCAAATTTCCTCTAGGTAAAAAGTATGTTTTTTGTTTTGTTTTGTTTTTTTTATCAACATTGATTTGGCAGTGTCGTGAGGGAAAGTAGAACAGTTTAAATAATAAAGTTCCTAGCGTTGCTTCTGGGTAACGATTTTTATTCTTTGTTGGCCAGGACCATATTTAGAATTGTGAGGGGGGAAAAAAATCTGCTTTTTCTTAGCTTACTTTACAAGTGGGGGTTGTCTTATGGGATTAATTATGTCTTCTGAACAATGGAAAACAATCTAACTATTTTAATTCAGCCTGCAAACCCTCACATTAAGTGGAGTCTGCCTTCCCAAACGTTTCTACAAGAAAAAGGCAAACCAGGAAAATTTTATCAGAGTGCAAAGAAAATAATCTTGGCAGGTTCCCATTTGCGTGTTCAAATATTTCTTACTGCTCCAGGATCTGTCTGGAGTTTAGGGCTGTTGCCTTTGGTCCTAGGAGATATCTCAGTCTTCGGGCTCTGTCTGTGATCGCCTGTATCCCCTTACTTAACATTGAAGACCTGTTCTCAGCTTCCACCACACATTCAGATTCCTAAGGACTCTGTCAGCACACTGTCCAGTTCACTGGGGAGACAGCAGCAGCTACCCAAGGTAGGATCGTATGAAACTGTCCTCTTGCATCTTCATACACCTTCCAGAATCTCAACCAGGGGAGCCTTTGAACTTTCTTGCTCAAGAGAACCGCACTATGATCGCTGGCCCTCTGTAGGTTTCTGCACACCAAACCATCTAACCACGTTTGAATAGCACATGCATACGTCTGTGGCCCTTAGCCTGTGTGACATATGCAGGGTTCTTTGAGGGTAGACTTCAATCCATTTAAGCAGGATATAAAAACTGCTGTATATAATTGCACACACGTTCCCCCCCCCCATTTGCCTCTTCATTTTGTATTGTTTTCAGTCCTTCCTCTCCTAAAAACATTTCTGCCTGGTCCACTCAGCATCGTGTTCAGATATTCACATCAACAATAGCTCCTGTTGCTTTCCTTGACTTTACTTGAAGTGTTGGGGGGGGGGAGCAGTGATTTTGAAAAATTCCTTTTAGATGTTTTTGGCCTCATCAAGGTAGAAGGACTATTTAGACCATCTATGGCCTAAGAAAGGCTTTTTAAAAATTACTTCATAATTTTATCCAGACAATGGATTTTAGGTTGGAAAGCTGTTTGGATGAACATGACAGCTACTTCATAAACTTCAGGGCAAATTTTCCTTGTGGGCTCATTTACATCCCATGGAAAGTCTAGTTTTTTGATCCGTAAAATTGGTCCAGATTAAAAACTGCCCCAGTTGGCTCTGATGCGAACAGCAAGGAGCTCATTTGTAATCTTCCCCAGACACTGGCAAGTCCCACTCTAGTCCATATGGGAGGAGGGACTTTGTACCTTGTTTCTGCCCCCATAGAAATTGGCTTGTGTGCAGAACTTTGAAGGTGGTGTAGCCACCACACAGGCATTGCAAAGCAGTATGTTCTGTTTATCTATTCCTCTTTACTCTGCACAATTGACTTTTGGTAAGAACAGTTTAGTTTCAAAGTCTTGGATTCCAATTAACCCAAAGTTTCCATCCCTTCTTTTAAAAAGAGACAGGTAAAAATAAAAACAAAACAAAACAAAACAAAAAAACCACCTTGCCCCCTCACCCCAAGGTGTAGCACTTTCTGGCACTGAGCATTAGGAAAGAAAGCTCCATATCTGTCAGGACTCACAAGAGTTGCCACAGCAGTGTTCAAATTAAGTCAAATTAAATAATAGTAACCGGCACTAATTAAGTGCTTGTTACACTGTTCTGAGAACTTGACACATACTGATTCTTTTAATCAAGCCTTGTGAGCTGCCTGTTTCTTTGTTTTACTAAGGGGGAAACCATGGCTTAGTGCAGCTCGATATCTTCCCATATCTTCCCGGAGGCCACACAGAGGCTAAATGGTGGAAGGGGAATTTAGGCTCTGGTATTTGGCCCAAAAATCCCACTCCTGAGCTGTCTTGCTTGCAGAACTATGTAGCCTTGAGTGTTTTCAAGGCTGAGTTCCCCAGGGACAGAGTGCCCTGTAACCTAGGTAGAGGGCCTCCCCTTGTTATTTTGTATAGGAGACCCGTGTCACCTCCAAACAAAATAGTACGTAGTCTACTAATGTGGGGTACAAGAAGCTACTCTCCCCTGACCCCATCCATAAATAGTGTATGTAGCTTTACAGAGTAATGAAGAACTGCTTACTTTCTTGCTTAGACTCATGGGGATTAATGCTTGGGGGAACACCTCTGCAGGCCTCCACTCTGTGTAAACAGTGGGCTTAACAAGTTTTGTTCCTGTTCTCCACAAACTGGAAGCAAGTGCAACTTCTCTGGATTGAGGGATTGAGAGGGATTGAGTGATTTGTCCAAGTTAATGTCAAAAGCTGAGCTGGGCTCAGTGTGAAGACACCCCACCCCACCCCTCACCCCTGCCCCCCAATACCAGTTAGCCTCTTGCTTCTGGTTCACAGCAGGGATTGCAGGGAGAAGGGAGGGAAAATTCCAACAACTGTGGACAGGAGGGAAAGAAGCCACCCATAGTCCACAGGCAGATCTGTCAACCTGGCCTTCCTTATGAGGGTCTTTTCTAGGCAACTTTATCGAGATGAAGATGTTTATGAAAAATCTTCCTTTTCAGGGATTGCTTGATAAGTTCTAACAAGCATGATCAGTATGGACACCCTCAGCTGCTCAGCCTCAGCTAACAGTAACCACCTAACGGGTCTGTGCTCTCCCTCATTGCCTGCCTAGGGGCTAATTTCCCTCTTGCAGATGTTTGTATTGAAATAAATGGACCATTTTCTTTCCTTGAGAATATAATCTTGTGTTTCATTGTAGAAGATCTACCCTGTTACAGCCCCTGGCAGCTGGTGATCTGATTTCTGACCCTATACTTTTGATTCTTCTAGAATCTCTCATATTTTGTGTGTGCTTTCTCACATCCACCACAACACTTTTGGGATGAACCCACGCGTTGTGGCACTTAGCGTTTTGGGTTCTTTTCCCCCTTTGTTATTGGTTAGTAGTAGTCCTTTGTATAGATCTTAGATGACTGAAGTGTGTTTAACTGTTCCCTAGGGAAAGGCTCTTGAGGTGTTTTCAGCTTCAGGCTGTGGTGAATGGGGCTGCTACATGGAGCTCTATATATGCCTCTGTGTGGAGATGCTTTTATTTCTCTTGGTAAGGAACATAGTGAGGATCATTGCTTCCGCTAGGCTGAACTTTCCAAGAAAGCACTGAATTGTTTCTCAGAATGGTTGTACTATTTCACATTCCTAGGAGCAATGTATGCAAGTTCTGCTCATCCTGGATTCCCCACGGTATTTGGTACATGTTTTTCTTTCATCTCTGCAGCTGTGAAGAAACAAAACAAAATAATAAATAAATAAATAAATAAATAAATAAATAAATAAATAAATAAATAAATCCCGTTAAAACCAAAACCTGACTGACAAAAAACAGCAACAACAAAAAACAAACAAAAAACCAAAACCAAAAACAAACAAACAAAAACAAAACAAACAAACAAAAAACAAAACCTATGAGAAGATAGTTTTAGTTCACAATTCCATGTTGGAATCTATCACTGGAAGTGACAGGAATTTGAAGCAGCCTCTTGTGTCACATCCAGTCAAGAGCAAAGAGAAGTAAATACATGAGAGCTCACTTGCTTGCTGACTGGCTTGTGTTCAATGATTTCACTGCTATGATATGGTCATGATTCCCCTGAGTAGAGAATGGTGCTGCCCACAGTGGGCCTTCCCATATCAGTCACCTTAAGACAATTACCACAGGCCAAATCAATGATGACAATCCCCTACCGATTGACACTCTTTCCCTGGGTCGTCCTAGTTGTGTCAAGTTGGAAATAAAAGCCAACCATTTCTTTGTCATTTCTCTGTTTCTCTGTTCTTGTTTGGTTTAAGGCTTCTAATGGATGTATAATGATATATCTCATCATAGTTTTAATTTTTTATTTCCTTCATGACTAATGATTTGAACTTTTTTTTCAATGTGTGATTTGCCTCTCAAGTTTCTTTGAATCTTTTGACTTCTTCTGAAGAAGAAAAAAAAGAGAGATGTTTGTTTTCTTAATGAATTTTTTAGTTTTTTTTTTTTGTACATTTCAAATGCAGCTCTTTATTAGATATGTGCTTTGAAAGCATTGGCTTCCTAGATGCAATTTGTTCATTTTATTGGATGTGTGTGTGTGTGTGTGTGTGTGTGTGTGCACTCAGGTCTGTGGCAGTGAGTACACATATAGGTCAGAAGACAACCTCAAATGTTATTCTTT
>NC_034600.1:54111455-54141455 GCF_900095145.1 Mus pahari | reverse complement strand
TGTACTCTGCTGCCTCTCCTTCATACCTCTACCCTGCTACACCCACAGTATTTGTCTCTTCCACGTCAAACTGTGCCAGCTTGCTAGCAGTATTTGGGCAGTTGCAATTTAATTAGGCAACCGTGTACAGACTCACTGGGATTTCTGGAGGTTGGCTTGGGGGTTTGTTATCTTCTTTCTTTTTTGGCTGCTGTTGTTATAATTACCTTTAAGAGACAGGCTTGAGAGACAGTCCAGGTTAACTCTGAAAAGGTACTCCTCCTCCAACTTCAGTCTCCTGAGCCACTTACGGACTTACGGTGCCTGAAAGACATCTTTCTGGAGCCAAACCACCCATGCCTTCTTTCCCTGCTTGTCTGCTGAGGGATGGCTTCGAATAGACCTGAGAAAGACTAACAGCCACACCCTGCTCTACATAGCCAACCCCTTACCCTCTGTTTTTCTCTCACCTCCACGAAGCTGGTACATTTAGCTTGCCAGGGTGGCTCCTGGCTGAGCAGGCGTGTACACACTTGAATATCCGGCCAATTTGAGCCTAAGCTCTGAGTATTCCGATTGGTTATTTGGTGACATTTGGCAATTTGTGTAAGCTATGCACCTTTTCTTTAAGTTTCCAGTAAGTAACAATGTTCAGTCAGTGCTAACTTTATAGGCTTCCTCGGAAGACGAATGAGGTAGCGTATATTCCATAGGACTGACTGGTGCTTCAGGCAAACTTGTAGAAACTGTTAATCTGGATTAGAAGGAAAAGCCTAAACTAGTATGTATGCAAATATATTTACCGACATCCTGACAAACAGGAGCAGTTATGATTTCATTTCTTTATATCCTCTCCCAGACATGCCAGTGCATCATTGCGTGTGATTTAATCTGTAGTGGCATAAACATTTCCGATGTTTTATAAGTAAGTTAATTTATGAATCGAAAAGTTGCTCAGCCACACACCTTTGATTTTATGCTTGGTAAGCGAGGCTGACAAGTACTTGTGTCTTCTTTGAGTGAATTACCTCTGTACGAAAGTAGAAGCCTTGTGGCTGTGCTTGAGTTTTCCCTGGTAACTATTTTGAGTGGTGCTGTACAGGATTTTAGGAGAAGGGAAGCTGTTTCTGAAAGAACATTCTCACACTTGATCTATGACAGGGAATCAGCCCAAGTTTGAATGTAACCAGGTACTAAGAACTAGCTCGGGTCTTGTGTGTGGGTTAGTGGGGACACAGAAAGACAGACGGGGCTCTGTGAACTTCCTGTAATGATTCTTCTATTTCCTTGGCTATAAGAAGCCTTCTCTAAGGCTCTTGGTCCTGTGAAGGCTCTATGTCCCAGTATAGGGGAATGCCAGGGTCAGGAAGCGGGAGTGGGTGGGTTGGTGAGCAGGGGGAGGTGGAAGGGGGTTTTCGGAGGGAAAACTAGGAAAGGGGATAACATTTGAAATGTAAATAAAGAAGATTTTATATATATATATATATATATATATATATATATATATATATATATATCCCTCTCGTCCCCTAGGTAACCGCACTCACTGCTACCGTACTTTGAAAATCAAAGGAAGTGAAGCAGACCAATGCTTTGAGAAAGCTGAGGTGCTGCATACGGATAAGATATTCCAGGTTGCGCACCCATAATCCAAACTCTGAAACTCTAAACCTAAAATGTTTTAAGCACCATCATGATGCCTCCTGTGGAAAAGCCCACGGATGACTCGCTAGGTAAAACATAGCTTCATGCACAAGATTATTTAGAATATTCTACAAATGCCCTTTAGGCTCTACGGGTGAAGCATCTGTGAGACATAAGTGTGTTTTGTGTTTTGGCTTAGATGGTCTCACTCCTCAGCAAGCACCATTACTTATATGCAGATATTCCTCAATCTGAAAAAGCATATATATGCAAAGCATAAGTAACCCTCCTTGTTCTGAATGAATTTGGATAAAGGAAATCTGCCTGCTTCAGTTAAGAGTGATCATGCTAACTACTGGTGCCTTCACCAGCCAGACCCAGCAAAGCTGCCCTTCTCATGGTTCTGCTCAAATCTCCATTTCCAAGTCTCTCTTCTCACTCTCCTAATGACACTTGAGATGGCTTTCTTATCTGACTCTGCAAATACTGAACCATTTAAATTTTAACACTTGGATTTTTTTTTTTTTTTTTTTTTGCTGACGAGGCACCCCCAAATCCTGATTCAGTTTTAATACACCATTAATGTTATTTATCTTTCTTGGTGCAATAAGTTTATATTAGCCTTTTAACAGTTTACTTTGTGCAAAAGGAGTCGTATCAGCAGGCACTTCTCTGTAACATCTGGGCAGTGGGGAACATAATACTTAAATATAACCTGCCTTTAAAGCCTTCCTTGGACAGATGGCTAATTTTATTGATCTAATCTTACACTTAGGAAGAGGTCCCATGATCCTTTGCTCGAAATCCTTAGAGTGAGCAAGAGAAATAAATAAGAGGGCTGATGGTTGTGAATTAGGAGCCTGTTACTTGTCTGTGATTTATCTTTTAAATACTTCCATATAAACAGTGGCAGTATGGATTGCTTGAGTCTCTACCCTCAGGGAGTTCAGATGATGCTCGCACACATGCAAGGAGGAAGGCAACACTCTAGCCTACGAGTTTATGTCTTTTCACCTCTTGGTGACAGGGTCATAGCATGGTTAAATGTGGAGCATTACCTGTGTCCTATGCCGTCATCTATGTTCCCCCGGGCTGGTTAGTTATCATTTGAGCAATTTTACTGTGAAGTCCATTCTTAAAGACAGCTGCAGAAATATATGATATGAGGTAAATTTACACAAGAAACTGTGTATGTGTGGTGGTGCCTGTCTGTGTCCTAGGAACTGGGTGGAAAGCAGTAAGCTTGTAAATCCCAGGCCACGGTGGGCTGTAGTGAGGCTGTCTCAAAAATACAACACAACACAACACAACACTACAACAGACCCAAATTCACACTACAGGATTTGTTAAGCAGGGTTAGCTGTGTTTTTGCTAGTGAAGGCATAATTGGCTAAAAAGTTTGCATGGGTCCCTCTAATTTTGCACAGATAGAATAAGAATCCAACAAGCCCAGTTCGGTGCTTTCTTCACGTGATGGCAAGCTCATTTGTCTGCTTCGGGTCAGTTCATCCTGCCCTTACAACAGTGATGCATCGAAGGGCCATACCGGTGCCCACCTTTCATCCTAGCACTGGGGAGGCAGAGGCAGGCCCATCTCTGTGAGTTTGAGATCAGCCTGGTCTACAGAGTGAGTTCCAGGACAGCCAAGGCTACACAGAGAAACCCTGTCTCAAAAAAAGCAAAGAGAAGCCATGTCTTGAAACAAACAAAACAAAACAAATAAAGATTAGCCGTGTGTCTGTAGCACATACCGGCAAGTGTGTGCTTGTGTTAATCTGGTCAATGAACAACAGCTGCTGGATAAACAGCTTCAAAACCTGTTACCTTCACACAACATTTACTTTCCATTCAGTCACAGCCCAGTGTGTGTGTTTCTGATTGGCTGTTCCCTCTGGATGACTCTCTTGTGTGTGGTGACCTCAAGATCTTGCCATCCTTTGATTAGTATCTCCATCTTGTCATGGTACTGTCTTCAGGACAGACCTACAAGGAAGGAGATGAACAGGAGGAAGGAGAGTGTGAGAGGCTCTCTGTGTCAGACCACAGTCACATAGACCCAGCTGAATTGCAAGGGTCCCAGGAAATGCATTTTAGGTGCCTACGTGAGAAGAACCTGGACCCAGGGCAGTCATTGTCGCTGATGCTCTATTTTGAAGTTCCTTAAAGGACCAAAGATAAGTGTCACCAAATTTGTAGAAGCAGGCCGTCCACAGCTTTGGTGCCTTTTTGCCTGCAGATGAGTTCTAGCCGGAGTGTAACTTTCATGGTGACGTACAACCTTGTTTGAAAAGTAAGTGCTTACTGTTTGTGTCCTGTTCATGTCTCAGAATGAATAAAGGAACGGGTAGCCAAGGATGGGTGCTTATAAAGAAAGAGATGTATGTGGGCTCATGGTCCTGGCCCATGATCCTAAGGCTGCACCCGGTGATGTTCTTGCTGGTCAGACTCCTGAGGTGGTACAGAGAGGACATGAGACATAAAGAAGGGAGGGAGTGTATGTGAATCCTTGTCTCTGTCTATGATAATAAAGGAACCATCCTCCAAGTATAAATGCTCCCCCTAATGACCTTCCCTAATCCCAAGCACATCCGAAAGGCCCCAGCTCTAAACACTGCTCAGATTAAATTTCCACCCTCTCAGTGCCTCACAGTAGTGATTAAATTTCAAGACATGTTACCAAAGGGCATGCGGTCAGAGCATGTCTGAACCATGGCAGTTACCATCTGTCAGAAGCCACAGCAATATAAGGAAAGACCCTAAAAGCCGAGCAATCCAATTGATGTAGATCAGTTCAGAACAAGGCCCAAAATATAGAGAGAGCTACGTTAACCAGGGCTCCAGCCTTGTGGTTGAACTCTGACAGGTCCTGAAGCTACAGTGGTTTGATTTCCAGAATGGAGGTAATCTGCTCATCTAGGTTCCTTTCTGCCCTCGAAGCTGGTTCACAGAAAGCCCGACTGCAGTGGCATGCACTGGGCTCCCTGCCATTCATGTGGCATAAAATGTACCATCTTCCTCGGGGTTCCCTCTTTGCTGAGTGGGTCTGAACTTTTCCTCAGAGCCTCTTTCATGTTATGGTGTATCTGCCTATGTAAATCTAGCAGATCTCTTACCCCTTGGGACAATCTGTGTCTCCTTAGACCCCCCCCCCAAACCCAGAACCTTTCAAGCTAAATGATGTATGGTTGTGTATTCGTACAACTTACAAGAAGTGAAATCATGCGCTTTATGGAAGGCACCTATGAATTAGAGAAGTGGTTCTCAACTTTCCTAATGCTGTGATTTCTTAATATAGTTCCTTATGTTGTGGTGACCCTAGCAGTTTTTTAATGTTGCTTCTTCATAACTGTAATTCTGCTACAGTTATGAATCATAATGTAAATGTCTGTATTCCCCCCCCCCGCTAATCTTTGGGGGTCAGGACCCACAGGTTGAGAACCCCTGAACTGGAACGTATCTGTTGGGGGCTGGTGACATGTTTCAGAAGTCCAAGTCCTTGCCACACAAGCATGAGAAATTTTAAACCCAGAGCCCATGTTTAAAAAGCTGAGTGTGTGGCTTACACACATGCACTTACAATCCCAGCACGGGGGAAGCTGGGGACAGGAGGCTCTCTGGGACTTGCTGGGCAGCCTGTCATAGCCTGATTGTTGAACTCTAGGTTTCTGGTCAGGCAAAATAATAAGGAAAAGAAAGAATGGCTTTCTTAAAAAGACAAATTAAGACTTTAGCCACGCCACACACCAGTTTTCTAGAAGCTATTCTATTTGAGTTTTATCATAGAAAGGGTCCTTCATGGTAGATAATGTATTCAGTTAAGATGCTTCTTAAACTATAACAATAATCTTTTAGGCATAGCAGCCTGCTGGATAAGGACTAAGATAGCGTGTATAGATCCCACTGTCAGTCAGTTCATAGGTTTGCTTGGACGACTTTCCAGAGCACCTTCAGAAGGATGATTTCTTTAAGGCTTTGTCATCTTTGTCCCACTGGGAAGTCAGGGCACTTAGGATGACTTAGAAGTAGCCAGATGGCATAGTCATGACATGAACCTAAGCTACCTAACAGTCTGACCCTATTGCTCTGCAGTGTAGAGGCGTATCTGTAGCCAACAGAGAAGATAACAGTGAAACTTCTGGAAGCTGACTTAAGTCTCGCTCTGCTGGGTGGCTTGCTATCTCATAGACTTCTTTGCTTTCCCAATGTTGAATGTTGACCCCACATTAATCTGATATTGGAATATTTCTCCCTTATCTCTGCCCAGGTAAATGCAAGATGTGAGTCCATTGCACTTGGAGGGAATTTCACCAGTGAGATTTCCTCTTTATCCTGCTTTTGGAGAGGCTGTGTGCATGCCATGGACGGTCTAGAATGACTTGAGGAGTCTTGACAGTCATATCCCCAGTGGCTGGTGTATAGATGACAACCCCTGAATCTTCTGGGTGTCTCTGATAGGAGAGATTTTTGGTGTTCCATGGACCACCCTGATGGCTGCCTAGCTTTGAAGATTCCCATGCCTCAAATATTCAGTTGCCACCTTCTTTGGTAGTAAGCAATACTTGTTAGTCTTCCAAAGTGGGATAAGTCGAGGCTCGGCACTCAAGTGACAAGGCTTTCTCTGTGATGTTCTGAGAGTTCCTAATTGGCGTCATGAAATAAAGAAAGCATTAGGTTGCATAATGGATAAACTTCCATTACAACCTGTGTGTGGAACACAGAGGAATCACAGCGACTCCAATCAGACAAGTCTGCATTTGGACTCTAGCCTCAGCTTTTACGGTTTTCTGATTCCAGAGATCTGTTTCATTTTCCATTCTTTACGTTTCTCATCTGAAATTTAAGCATCATCATACCTAGAATAAGGTTGTTTGGGTAAGCCTATAAAATGCCTAAACATTTGGTGCTCATTAATTATATTCTTTATGCTTTATAGGGTTTATATACTAGCAGAGATGGTATTTTTTTTTTTTTTTTTTTTAGATTGACACAACCTCAGACTTGGAGGACATTGACATAGCATGCAAATGAGCTGAGGAGCCCATGAACATGCAAATGAAAGAATTCCATTGCCTTAATTTCATATCACAGCTTTTTCAAATATGCGCCCACAGATGATGAGTTTTAGTGTCTAGGTTAGTCGTAAAGTTCATGGCCTTGCCAAAAGAACATGAAATCAGAGTCGAATTTAATACAACATAGTCAATGTCCATTTGAGGTTTTGTATAAGATCAGGAAGGAAGGATTGAGCCACTGTAGGAGTGATAGGTTTTCGAATATAAACTGTCAAAAAATGAGTTGTGCGTAGTTGAAATATTTTTGAGACTATTTTTTTTAAAAAGCATACTATTACAGAATTCACTTAAAATATGCTAGTTTTTAAAGAACCTTTTTGTGTTCATTTACCTGTATATGTGCACACCTGTGTGCAGGTGTCTGCTGAGGCTCAAAGGTGTCAGATCCCCTAGAGCTGTGATCATTATTAGATCGTCATGAGGTTCCGAACATGAATGCTGGGGACCAAACTCTGGTCCTCTGGAAGAACAGCACATTCTCTTAATGATTCTAAGCTCTAGCTCAGAGATGCTATTTCTGCGGTAAATTCAGTCTTCCACCCCTCGCCCACTTTTTAAGATGCAGTCTTACATAATCTAGGCTGGCCTGAAACTTACAATGTGGCGAAGAATGCCCTTGGACTTCTGATCCCCTTGCTTCTCCGTCTTAGTGCTGGAATTACTGGCATGCAAAACCAGGCCCAGTTTTTGAGGGTTTTGTTGTTTTGGTTTGGTTTGCATTTTGTTGTTGTTGTTGTTGTTGTTTGTTTTTGTTTTTGTTTTTGTATTTGTATTTTTTCCCTCTCCCCGCCTTTGATTTGACAATATTCTGCCACAATAACTTTCTCCAAATGCAGTTCTGATCTTGTGACTCTCGTGTTTGATGTTTTCCTTTCAGGGCCCCTCAGCCTCCTAGAACCTAATGCTAGACACTCCAGGCTTGGGATAACACGGCCGCCCTTTCTTTTCCTGTCTCGTCTCTGAATGTATTTCACAGTCCCTTCTCCGGTCAAGCTAGATTGCTTGCCATTTTATAGACCCTCTTCTCCTTTTCCAGTTCTGAATGCTGTCCACATGTGGGTCTGACTTAAAATATTGCTCTCTCATCTCTGCACAAGGAAATACCTTTGAAGGTATGACTCAATTGTTCCTGGCCCAAGAGTTTTCAAAGAACACCCCGTAAGCGGAAGTCCATTGTGCCTGGACTTTTAGTCATGGTGGTCTTTTGGTTTTGGTATATTTGACTCGTATCTCCTATTCTTCACTTTTCCAAGAAAAGCAACCTGATTTCTCTGCTTTTGCCTCTCCTCTGTCGCCTGATGGAGTGTCTTGTGTGAGGCTGGCCCTTCAGCCGACAGCTGTGAGATGGGAAACAACAGCCTCATTCTGACCAAATGCGTTTTCACATCGTGTGATTAATTTGGTCCCTCTCGCAGCTCCCAAACTCATTTCCTTTCTCAAGTGCAATACAGAAAAGGTGTCACCTCCGCGTGCTAACGTTGTTGCTCAACCTGTGCAGACATTTGGAAACCCACACTGCAGTGTGATTTAGAGAAGGGAATGCCCCTGGGAGTCTGTCTGCAGCAGCAGGTAATTTAAGTCCCACCTCCGCCCGCTGCAGGCTGTTGGAGTGTCAGGGTTTTAAGGAGACCCTGATTGAGTCTAAACTGTGAACTGCTTCCCTGTTGCTACCCAGAGACCAAGTCTGGTTTGAAATAACCTGTGGGTCTGAGACCCGCCTTTCATGCGGAGGTAGGAAGCCAAGCACACAGGACCATATACTTAGACACCAGAGAACAGGGGTTAGGAGGGGTTAAACTAGCCACTGTTCAACACGCCTTTGCCCATCTGCTTTTAAAACCAGAGGAGAGTAAGGCTTCAATGGGAGCGAGATGATTGAGAAGGTCAAGTTGCAGGAGAAGGGCTAAAACCGGTCAGTCTACCGTAATGAGGTCTGACCGCAAGGCTGCTAGGAAAACAGTACCCCAGTTCTTCAACATTCATCTTCAGTTTTAGTGTGCTGACCCTGGCTTGCTTCCAAAAATCAATCCTGCCAACCCTGGAAAGTGAAATGGCCCAAAGGTGGACGTTCTGCAAAGGTGTTTTTCATTGTTTGCCTTCTAAGGACCAACGAACCTGAAAGTGATTCTGGGCAGCCCTGATTGAAAGCACCTGATCGATTGACCAGTTAACTGACTTCTTGATCCATCTGTATATCAAGAAATTGATGACAATACACACGTGCGGGTACACATAACAGAGAGTTCCAAATGAGTCACATTACAGTTGAGATCAAGAATGAATGGAACGAATGATTTGGTATTAGGAAAAACTGTGTTGATGTCTGAAACTTGACTTTGAAATACACTATATTTCCTGATGACAGATGGAGAGACAGACAGACTGTTAGACAGATATATGATAAATCAAGTACAGTAAAATAGTGATGTAGAGGTCTAGTGTGAATATATATACATACACATGCATATCTACATAACATATATATACATATATTTACATATATATTGCTCTCTCTAAAATTCTTTTGCTTTTCTTTATGTTTGAATATTTTCATGATAAATTGATGGAAAAGATGAAGTAAATATTAAGAAAACAAGTGGGGATACATTTATGCCCATAAAAGTGAGGTTCCAACATGGTTGGCTCTGCGCACAGTTTACGAGTGGGCTTTCTCCTTTGTGGGCACGTGGTATATTCCTATGTATGTCTTCAAGTGAATGTGTATATGTGGCATGTCTTCCTTAATTGCTCTCCAACCTTATTTTTTTGAGACAGAGTCTCTCATTGAACCTAGAGCTAACTGATTTGGCTAGACTGGTTGGCCAGCAAGAGCTAGGGACCTCCCTGTCTCTGCTTCTCCAATGCTGGGATTACAGGAACGTGCTACCAGGCCTGGCTTCTCACAGGAGTGCAGGAGATCAAAGCTCAGGTCCTCAGGTTTTTATGACAAGCACTTTATCCACTAATTTATCTCCCAGCCTCTGCTTTTCGACTTTTGTCCTGTGCCCCATTCCTCAAGAATGCCTTCAGTTCTTCTCTGCCCTGCTCTGTGCTCCATAGGGCTGGCTGCCTGGGCTCCACTTGAGGGAAGGGAAAGAGAGCCTGGTGGAATTCCTCTCGTTTCCTCCCTGATTTTGAGCTGCTACACTGGCAGCAGCTGGATTTCCCTAACACTTGAAGGTCCTGACACTGCAGGACCCTCCTCCAGTGGGCTCCAGGAACAGCCTTTTCTGTATTTGTGTGTCTAGCCCTGTGTGTACTGATGGCATTGTACTGGTGTAGTCTCTGGGTGCACAGACATCCTTGCGTTTCTTAAAGCAGCTCATGCCTCTGTAGTCTCTTAATTAAAGCGTTTTAAATATTAAGTAAATTCTTCTTCTTGCTGGGACCTTGATGAATACCTTTGGTCTCCCTGTTTTGTAATAAAGGCCTTCTTTCTGTCCTGCTCCTTCCAGGGCAAACCTACAAGGCTCTGATTTGTGTAGAGCTTGCATTTACAACTCTCCCAGGAGCAGGTCTGATTCAGCTAGAGGCTGGCTGCCTTAAATCTATGCAGTAACTATTAGCTGAGCAGAAACTTTCATCTTTGGAGATTGAGCTTGTCTGCTGGGTAAAGGATCTGATGACCCTCTGGTCAAGAGCTGAGTGTGACACACCTGTGCCCGTGAGGGGCTAAGCACTAATGACAGCCATCTCAAAGGTTCTCCACGGAAATTCTCCAAGGGCTAGAGATCTCTGTATCCATTGAGCCTACCGGATTCGATGTGTATCTTACAGTTAAACACTGGTTGAAAGGCTAGATCTTGTGTTAGGTATTCTTATCGTGATAAAATAAAAGCAAAAAAAATATTTAAGAAATTGCTCTTGTCACACATGCTGTGCTAAGTTTTGATGAATGTAGAATTAAATCAAGAGATAGACTAGGTGTTTTATCTAATATTATAGGGCTCCCAATGGAGGAGCTAGAGAAAGTACCCAAGGAGCTGAAGGGGGCTGCAACCCTGAAGGTGGAACAACAATATGAACTAACCAGTACCCCCAGAGCTCATGTCTCTAGCTGCATATGTAGCAGAAGATGGCCTAGTCAGCCATCATTGGGAAGAGAGTCCCCTTGGTCTTGCAAACTTTATATGCCCCAGTACAGGGGAACACCAGGGCCAAGAAGTGGGAGAGGTTGGCTAGGGGACCGGGGGGCAGGGGATGGCATAGGGGAACTTTTGGGTAGCATTTGAAATGTAAATGAAGTAAATACCTAATAAAAATTGGGAAAAAAAAAGATAGACTAGGTGTTTTATCCAATATTACCAGATTAAATGACAAGGGTTGAATTTGAATTTCAGGCAGACCACACATGGACTGAGTCAAATAAATAATTTTAGTGTAGATGTTTCCAAATATTCAGTGTGGCATACTTACAAAAAAAATAAAAGGTTCTTGTTTATCTGGTGCTGAAATTTAACTTGACATTCTGTTTCTGTTTGCTACATATGGCACTGTATCTATGGAGTGGTCACAGCAGTGTGTCACATTGGCCTGTCTGAGTCTTGGTGCCTCTGGGGTCTGAGGGTAGCATCAGTCTCTAATAGAAGAGGCAGAGGAAGAAGTCTGAGTTCAGCATCTAGAACAGCTGTTCTCAACCTGGGGGTCTTGACCCCTTGGAGGGTCACATATCAGATACTCACACTGTGATTCTTAACAGTAACAACATTACAATTATACCACAGCATGAGGAACTGGGGGTGGGGGCAATATTAGGAGGGCTGAGAACAACTATACTAAAACATAATGTAGTGGACCTTGAATCTAAGCTCCATCACTTACCAACTATGAGACTCGGGACAGTAATCTAACTTCCACTGACTTTCTCCCAGAAGTAGGGGGTTCACTACAAAAACCAAAGAAAAAGGAATCTTCTGTGAAGAGGAACCAGAAATGAGTTATGTACCTGCTCGAAAAGGTCACATCACTCACTGTTATCGCTAGTCCAGTGAAAATAGCTGGGACATTTTCTAAGAACCCAGAGGTGTCCAGCCACATGTGGAATGAAGGGAAGATAGAAGTTTCCAAACCAAGTTCTCATGGCGCTAGTGACTTTGACCAAGGGGAGTGGCGCAACAAGCCTGAACTGTCCCCCCAGCTGCCCCCAGGTTAAGCTTTTCGGTGTTTCCTCTGTGTGTGTGTACTAAAAATTCTGTACTAATTTTTTTGGCCATAGTGTTATAGGGTTAATAGAATTGAACATGCTTGTTGTCCAAACTAAAGAGGAATGTATTAGTCCACACCCACTATCTTTATTAGATGCAGCCGAAACTGGACTTCAGATGAAGAGCTGAGTGAGAACAACTTGTCCGAAAGTCTGCCAAGAGGGTAAACAAGAAGGCCGGGGAGGAACAGGGTGTGAGTGGGCATCACTTATCAAGTGATCTGCGTATGGGACAACTGAATTTAAATTCACAGAAGAAAATCTGTACATGACCCAGTTATGATACCCAGGAGGCAAGAAGCTGACCGGTCCTGCCAGACTCTGAAGGAGGGGTTGCTAGAACAGGGACCCTCATCCCTCAGTCCATCCTTTCTGTTTAGCTTTATGTAGAACAGGTCTATGTGTCTTTTGAGAAAGCCCTGAGACAGAAGCTGCAGATTCTGGTGGCTAGAAATGGGCTGACCAGCTCTAACACGCTGAACCCTGGAGGCTTATGACTAGTGCAACAGTTCTACCCTGCCACTAGCTGACTAACTCTGCTTGCAAAGGCAGGGCTGAATGCACCTTACCCTTTTAATAGAAATCACAAGAACGCTTTCTATATTGTACTTCCTCTTGCCTCTGGTTTTCCTTCCACAGCTCCGACCGGCATCGTCTGCCTCAGTCCAACAATAGTGAATGTTTGGGTGTGAACAATCTGTTATGTTTTAAAGCGCTTGCTGCTTGGGAAATGAATCATTCCCGTTCAGTGTTTCCATGCCCCGTTCATAACCTGCCCATTAGCCATTCAGTAACTCATACTATTAGTTCAGCTATCTCAGGACCACAGTGCTTGGGTTTGAGTAACCCTTACTTTGCTTAATAATGTCTCCCAAGTGCAGAAGTATTTAGGTAGGCGGCTTTTACACAGCACATTATTAAAAATTATTCCATTCTGTTATTAGTTACTTTTACCACCCTTGTATTATCTCTAATTTAAAATCGTGCATGTGTGTGCATGGGAACAAAACAGATTCCATATTTTGAAATGTCTATAATGTTACACATCCACTGAGAGAATCTTTAATATTTGGGAACTCCAAACTCTGAATTCTGCGTCCCAGCTTTCCCCATGATTCTCAGGGGAGATAATTGTACTGTAGCATGAAACAGGTATTTTATGGAACCACCAGTTCACTGGGTAAACTGCTGGGGTTTTCGATCTGAGAAGTACCATTAATGTTCACTGAAATAAATAAACCAAAACAGTGTATTCATTTGTTCTGAGGTCAGTAGATTTCAGTTTTCATTGCGTAAGTCATGTCTCGTTGAGAAGCCAGTTCATAGATCACTGATGGTTATAATGGGAAAGAATTCACCTTTGCATTTAAAGGCACACTTTCACACAACAATAGCAACTAATGTTTATACGGTGCTTGGTGTGTGTCAGGCAATTGAAGTAACTGTATAGTTTCATAAGACTGGGATTATAGGACCAGAAGATTTTAGTAGGACATTTAAGGTGACTGTGTTCTATTGCAGATGAGTCATTTGCCTAACGTCATCATGGGTAGACTGTGCTCTAGGACCCCAGCTGTCTGCACCCTGTTCTGCTGCCCTGTCCACTGCTAGATCTACCCGTATGAGTTGGCCGTGGAGAATGAATTTGCAGCCTCTCCTTCTATTGACTTGGTCTTCACTTGAGAATTTAGTCTTCCGTTTAGTACGCAGAGGTAACAAATCATCAACCCAGGCTCCGACAATAGCTTTACTTCTGGCTAAACAGCCTATGTAAAAGTTGTTCCTGCTTCCAGCTCCATCAGACTGCTTTCTGTGGCCACCTCCCATAAGAGCTAAACTATAGGTTTGTGGAAACCACAAGCGTCTAAACAGAGGCCTACAGTTGGACATGCAGGCGTGTCAGAGTCATATGCAAATCTGTATAGTATACTCTGAAATAAGGCACCTATGTAGGGGCGACAGTTGTGTCATAGGACTGTGGTGGTGGCTTAATCACTTGGCTTGCTTCTCATTGTTGTGGATAACCTTGAGAAGCAATTAATTCACCATGACAAGGTTCCAGAAATGTTTTTTAAAACACAATTGCAGTCATCTCTCTCAGACTGTAAGTCCTTTAGAAGTCCTTTTGTGTAAGTCCTTTAGAACCAAGGTTAGCAACATTCTTGGTAAAGGGCCAGACAATAAATGTTTTATTGGTTAATATTTCTATCTATTGAATCTATGATCCAGCTACTCATCTCTGACCATTGTAGACCAGAAGCAGCCATAGATCACATGTGAACAGCTGTATGTTACTGCTGTTTTAACAAAACTTTATTTACAAAGAGGAGGCAAGGGCCAGATCTGTCAACCTGTGAGCTGTCGTTTAGAAACCCATGCTGTAGAATCCTGGGAAACCCGTCATTCCCTAAGTGCTCAAACGGTGGTTTAGAAGAAGGCCTGTCCCCTTGGTTTGCTCTTTTCACAGTCTGTTCATCTCTCAGCAATCGAATTAACATCTTCTTTTCCTACTGAAAGACTCATTTCCTGGCAAATATTTAATTTAGCTCTCAAATGTCAACAAAGACTAAGTTGTTAAACTGGCTAAGGCAAATGCTAGACATTAAAGCAAGTCCAGGAGAGTTAGCCTTGGATAATTGTGGAGGGCCTTGCCCTAAATACAAATAATCTTGAGAAGTTTAAGACTTCCATTCATGAAAGAGAGAGAGGGAGAGAGAGGGGAGAGGGGAAGTGAGGGAGGAAGGAAGGAAAGAAGGAAGGAAGGAAGGAAGAAAGGAAGGAAGGAAGGAAGGAAGGAAGGCAGGAAGGAAGGAAAGAAGGAAGGAAGGAAGAAAGGAAGAAAGGAAGAAAGGAAGGAAGGAAGGAAGGAAGGAAGGCAGGAAGGAAGGAAGAAAGGAAGGAAGGAAGGAAGGAGGAAAAGAATACAGTTTAATAGAGCTCCCAGGAAATAGGTGACTACATCCAACTTGCACAAAGATGGGCTTATTAAGCCTAATCTATATCCTAGAGACCCTAGTTTTAAGTTTTTAAATTTTTAAAAATAGATTTATGTACTTTATTATGTAAGTGTTTGTATACATCACTCACATCCTTGGTGCCCGTGGAGGTCATAAGAGGGCAACAGTTGCCCTGAAACTGGAGTTACAGGTGGTTGTAAACTATCATGTGGGTGCCGGGAATCAAACCTGGGTCCTCTGCAAGAGCGACAAGTGTTCTAAATTACTGAACTATCTCTCCAGCTCATATTTCCATGTTTTAAAAGAATAAAAATAACTCTATTACAAAGAAAAAAAATCAGATTCAGTTGTTCTCAAGAGCAATTATTTTCATATAATTAAAGCAGAAACTCTCATCCAGTCCAATTTTCATCGGCTAGTTAATTGGAAAAAAAGGATTTTTTTTTTTTATGTAGATCTAATTACATTTTATTTTGAGTTAAACATGGTAATGGGAGATCTGCCTGGTGAGCTTTGGATGCAGTGCAAAGCTTCCTTTTGTTCTTGGTTTTTTTTTACAAATTAGATCCCACCAGGTTGTTCATCCTTCAGATGTCAACTGTAGCCATAGCTCAGTTTCTGAGTCCAGGGCCCTGTAGAAGAATTATGGTAATTGTTTGAATTTAGGGATCACCTTCATGAACTTACTTCAAAGCAGTCGTCTTAGCTTGTACAGAAACAAGTTTGGGCCTTTTGTTTTACTTCTAATAATACTTGTATCTCATCTGCTTACCAAAGAAGACATCATGTGATTACAAAAGCAACCAGGGCAGTCAGGGTTAACTCTTACTGGAATAGCACATGACTGGAGGTGAAACAGGAAGAGGCTGAAGCACAGGGAATGAGTGGAAAACTGGGGTATCCTAGCCAGGCGGGGTCTCCAGAGGACGTTGTCCCAGGTTGGTGCTAAGATCAGTACACTTGACACAGGAGTGGATGCTGCTTGTTTATTCGGAGAATAGCTTACTGTCAGGGTTTAGTTAGGGCTCCTGTTGCTTTGAAGAGATACAATGAGCATGACAACACTTACTTAAAAAAAAAAAAAAAAAAAAAAAAAAAAAAAAAAAAAAAAAAAACCACCACCACCAACAACAACAACATTTAATTGGGGCTGGCTTACAATTCAGAGGTTTAGTCCATTATCGTGGTGGGAAGCATGGTGGAGTATATAGACAGACATGGTGCTGGAGAAGGAGCTGAGAGTTCTGCATCGGATCAGTGGGAAGTTGGAAGATGTCTTTAATGAAACACTAAGCCTTGGCTTGAGCATCTGAAACTTCAAAGCCTACCCTGTAGTGACACACTTCTACAAGGCCACGCCTTCTAATAATGTCACTCCCTGTGGACTAAGCATTCAAACACAGGAGTCTATAAGGAGTCATTCCTATTCGAAGCACCAGACTCCGGGAGACTTCTTTTATCCCCCAGTGATATAAAAAGCTGGGTGGCTTTGCTTTGATCTGCTAAAAATCAATTTCCCTTCCCTTGTTAACACCCAGGCTTTACTCAAGTACTCTGTGTACAAGCTTCTACCAATCTCTAATGAAATTGTTCTCTCTCTCTCTCTCTCTCTCTCTCTCTCTCTCTCTCTCTCTCTCTCTCTGTGTGTGTGTGTGTGTGTGTGTGTGTGTGGTGTGGAGTTTCAATTAATGAAACCCTTCTACAGAGAGTAAGCCTCCAGCTTCTCCTAAAACTTGCATTTTCCATAACAAAACACACATGGACCAATGATAGGAGTCAGAAAGCTTAAGGCTTTATATTAAAAAAGCAAACATTTATACAGTTTTATTACATACAGAACACATTTGATTTAATAATGCTTTTGTTCCTCTTAACATCAGTTTGAAGCAGATATTCTCTCATGACCACCCTGAAGAGCCTAAGGCACAGAGAGGTGAGATAAGGAAGCCAGAGCTTTCCCCCAAACTGTGTTAGCAGCTTTCTTCTAAGTCGTGCCTCCTTTCTGCTTCCCTAGGACTTCAGGTGCATTCCGTTGGAAGGGTTGAGCCATCACCCACAGGAGCGCTTTGATATTCCTTTACATCTTACAGTTCACTCAATGAACACAAATGGCAGGTTCTCAGCAGAGCAGATTAGAAGATATCAGTCTTTGAGAGGCCATGTGAGCTCAACCTCCGGAGCTACCCAGTTCTTCAAGGAAGGAATGCGTGCCTTGGTGGCTAGAATAGCATTTCAGTGCTGAATGAGGATATGTTAAGTCTTAAGTTAATGCTCACGCATCATTTGAAATCCTCCACATGTCATCCCCCAAACTTCCAGCATACCTACCTTTCAACGACAGCTGATGCAAAGCACCCTCACTGGACTGAATTGCTACTAGTAACATCCTATTGCACTTCACATCAATAACAGACAAACAGCCTGTAGTGAGACTCTGTACCAATAAAACAAAGACCAGTGTACATGTGTTCAGACAGTGATGTCCAATCTGAAGAGGCTGAGGATTTGAACTGAACAGATCTGGAAGAGCCTACCACAGGGGGCTGACCAGGTAGGGACTCGATGGCCACATTCAATGGTATTCATGAGTTTTAGAGAAGAGATTTTTTATAGGGCAATTTCTGTGACATTAGATATTGGCCCATTATGATATTGATGATAGTGTACATTTGTAAAATACTTCAGTGTTTAAAAAACTCTCATCTACCTACCCTGTCACTATTTGAATGGACTATCATAATAATAGACTCAGAGTTAGATCTCTTTTTTGAATCATGTGTCTTGATTTTCTGACCTTGACTAAGGTCCTCAATCTTTCTGAGCCTCAGTCTTCTTTTTAACTTATAAACTGAGGATTAAACTACTTATCTTTTAGGGTTCTATGAGTTGTCATGTACCACCTGTGTCGTGCATGAATAGAATTTGACCGGAAGTAGACTGAATGCAAACTTCCTCTATGTATATTACATGCAGAAAGGCTAAGAGGCATGGCAGAACTGGACCCTACATTCGCCCGACTCTGACTAGTAGTCTTGTCACACATCACCAGGAGGTCTGAATGTTTTATTTAATGACTGATGTGGAAGAAGTACCATCTAGTTGGAATGGAGAAGGTAATGGATGCACGTTCTGAGACGATGGGGAAGTGACCATCATTCAGGCCCTGAGTGTGAGCGATGGTGCATCAATATGATTTTATTAATGGCTCATTCAAGTCTGCATACTCATTGATTTGTCCAGTGGTTGTTTACTTAGCAAGTAGCATATACCAGGCATTGTGCTTACTGATGGGAATAAAGTGAATAAGGTGTGCAATGATTTCTCTAAAACTCATTAGCACGCCAGAAAATTCCAAAGATATAGCAGTTCCTATTGAAACTAGAAATTACTTATTTTGTAATTTAACTCTATTAGATCTAAATCATCTGATTACAGATTATAGAGCTAATTATAAAGCTGAAAGGTACGTTACGAACTGCTTTTCAGTCTAATTTCTCATTACAGATCTTTATTAATGTAGTTTTGTATAAACGAAAATTCACCGCACAGGTTAGATGGTCTACAGATTTCACAAAACTGTGAAAGATAAAGGGGCATGAATACATAAAGAGGCTCTTTTATTGTGCTATACAATTTTCTTGACATCATCTAGTGCTTCCAATATAATTAGTAAAATAGCTATAACTTTGGTCACTTTCAAAAATGGGAGATGAAAAAAAGAAAAAACCCACATTGAAAAGCTCTCCACTTTGGTATAATCTATTATGCACAGTTCTATTTTCTTCTGGTCAGGGGGAAAACTCTCATCTCGCAATTATACTTCACCTAGGAAAGCGGAGCTTTCTAATATCACATAGTCTGGTTGAATCGCTCTCCTCTGAGGGCTGAGAGTGGGGTTTTGAATTCTGGATGCCATGGCTCCAAAGACAAAAAGATTAGGAGAAGACGTTTTAGTTCCACAATGAAGCTAAGGGAAAGTGTTAATTTTCTCATGGCAAAACCCTCTCGGATCATAACAAAGCAAAAGACGGCAAGCGTTTGCTTTCCCCTCCCTTACAAGTTACACAAACTCTCTAAACAATATTAAATTGACCAAATTGTTGAACTCTGCTCTGCTTAGACCTTTGCCTTGAACACAGCTTCTGTGCTCTTCAGGAAGGGGGAGGGGTCTCCGTCTGTCCCCGTCATAGTTAGCTTTCTATTCCTGTGATAAACACCACGACTGTGAGCAAATGGGAGAAGCAAAGGGTAATTTCATCTTACAGCTCTCATCTAAAGGAAAGGCAGGGCAGGAACTCAAGACAGGAAGCTGATGGCAGGAGCTGAAGTAAAGGCCACGGAGGAATGATGCTCACTAGTTGGCTTGCCATGCCCCACCACTGGCTTACTAGACCTGCTTGCTTTTTATACCTCCCAGGATCATCTGTCTAGGCAATCTTACAGGGCCATTTTTTTCAATGGATGTTTCCTCTTTTGGATAGCTAGGTTATGTAAAGTTGACACACTAACTGAGACAGTCCACTAAAAGCCCCCCTAATCAACTGTGCTCCTGAAGAACTTTCCCTATTCTATTTTCCCGGGCATTTGTAGATCTTTGTGGATTTGATCTTAAACCCACTGTAAGCATGGACCATATTTTCTTAATAACTCCATATAAAAATGGCAGAAGAAGTGTGGTAAATGTGTACAGGCGTATGTGTGCATTCTTTTGCTCTCAGTACATGTTAGGTGGTGCTACCCAAGGTCATACTGCAGCCTGAGGTTTAAGGACAAGGCAGTTTTCTGTTCTCTGTCTCCTGTACCACCATCAGCTCTCTGGTCAGCTGGCTTCTGTCACCTGTGCTGTCCCTGGCAGTTTCTACTCCTGAGTAGGGATAGGAGGAGAAGCTGCCCACCAAGGAGGACAGCAGTCTCCAGGCTGTGTGGCAGGTCCCCTTTCCTCATGCTGTAGCTGAAAATGTATGCCACTGTTCCCACCAGAAATATAAGTTGCTCAACGCACGTTTCAGGACAAGACAAATACAATTCAATAATCTTCGGGCACATTGCCCAGGAACCTGACACTTTACCCTGTCTTCCAAGGATCATTGATAATCAAGAGGTGATAATAGCCTTTGGCCTTGCTTGGCTAGAACTGGAGACAGGAGGTGACTCTTGGATGCTCTCAAACTGATGTTCAGAGTTGCCTTTCATGAATCTAAAAAAAACTGGGATAGACTGAAGAAGAAAGCCCACGGGTTTTTTGTTTGTTTGTTTGTTTGTTTTTTCTCTTTCAAAGTCATAGTCTTATAACAGAGGAGTTTTTCAGATTTCTGTCATGCGCCAAAGTCCTATGAGAAGCAACAGTAAGACAGATGGCTCTGGCCTTATCCATGGATGTCTTTCTGAGTTTTGCATGCCACGAGGTCTTATTTCTAGACAGGGTCTCACTATTGTCTCCTTGGCTGGCCTGAAATTCATTGTGTACACCAGGCTGGTCTTCAATTCACAGAGATCTGCTTGTCTCTCCTTCCCAAGTGAGTGCTAGGATTAAAGGTGTGCACCAGCACACCTGGTCGCCACCAAGTTTTCTGACCCAACCTCTTATTATTGTTATGATTCTGGGCAGGCAGTGGGGGGTGCACCCCTTTAATTCTAGCAGCTATGAGGCAGAAGCAGGTGAATCTCTTAGCTCAAGGCCAGCCCAGCCTACAGAGTGAGTTCTAGGCCAGCCAGAGTTACACAAGAAAACAAAAACAAACAAGCAAACAAAAACAATTCTGAACACAAATCGTGATTCATTATAAAAAAAAAAAAAAAAAAAGATAAATGACCCTCCTCTTCTCCTCCCCCAAGAGCAGAAACAGACCGCATTCTTAGTCAAATCCTTCCTTTAAAAATTTTTATCAAATTACTTGCCTCAACAATTTCATGCACAGTCAGTTTGTAAGTTAATTATGTACTGACTTTAACAATGCCTTTTCTTTTATCTGTTTGAAATGACTTGCTGTTGGGTTTCATTGAGTGCCCCTTTGTTCTTAGAGTGACTGATTTCAGGTTTGTTTGAAGAATGGCTTTGTTGAGTTTTCTATGTTTGTTGCCACTGCCTAAGTAGAACGTCTGGAAGGAAAATATTGAACAACAGCTGCACAGTTGTGGGTCTCTTGCAAGTACAAGCAACCTCAAAGTTTCCTTTCATCTTCTAAGTGCTGAAATTCTTCCCATTAGTAAGGCATAGAGATGCCCCTGTTTGCGGCTGTGTGTACCCAGAGTTAGTGAATGGATGATTATTCCCATACTAAAATCATACAGAGGTAGCAGGCATGTTAAATAATTGCCACACAGGTATGTGTAGACAATTTAGCTACATCATGCAAAGGCAAATGTTCTTGTATATAGGTATGTGTACACAGATTGGCTGGCACTGAGATGGGGGAAGGAAGGATTAATCAAAGAACTTTATATGATGCATTTGAGGAATTAATTGTTACTGCAACTCTGTGGGCACCATACTAAAAACAGGTAGAATTAAGGAAAGTCATGGGTTTTTTGTGTCTCACTATGGAGCCCACCGCATGGCTGCCCTTCTTTCTCTGCCTCCATATGAGGCACATCATGGTTGCCCTTTCTCTCTGTGTTTTACTATGGAACACACAGTATGGCTGCCCTTCTCTCTGTGTCTCACTATGGAGCACACAGTATGGTTGTTCTTTTTATGTCTCCCTATGGAGCACACAGTATGGCTGCCCTTCTTTTAATGTCTCCCTATGGAGCACACAGTATTGCTGTTCTCTCTGTCCCACTATGAAGTATAGAGCATGACTTCCCTTCTCTCTCTGTCTCCCTGTATAGCACGTAGTATGACTACCCTTCTCTCTCTGCCTCCCTAATGAGAACATAGTATGGCTACCCTTTTCTCTCTGCCTCTCCAAAGAGCACATAGTATGGTTACCCTTTTCTCTCTGCCTTCCCAAAGAGCACATAGTGTGGCTACCCTTTTCTCTCTGTCTTTGTATGGAGCACACAGCATGGTTGCCCCTCTCCGTGTGTCTATCTCCCTATGGAGCTGCCCTTTGTCGAGCAGCACATTGGGAATGGCCTTTCCTGTTTCCTGTTTGTTTTCAGGTTGAAGGCTTTCATTTCTGCTTTTGAACCTCGACCTCCATATGTTTTTCATTTCTACTTGGAAGAGCTTGGCTAACCCCTGACTAAGAGCTTGACTCATTTTTAGTCTAATGGAGTCTCTTTATTTTTAACTCTTATTTCATCTGATGTTCTGCACCACACAGATCTTTGGTTTCCTAACCTGGGGTGTATGAGAGTTACTTTCAATTGTGAAAGTCACGGGGTTTGAGTCAGGAGAGCTGTGTTTGAGCGCTAGCTCCAGTCTGAATGGCCTGACTTTAGACACACGTGTCTACCTTCTGCCTTCAATAATGATAACAGTACCATCACCCCATGGGACTGCAGTGAAGATTCAAATCAGTCACAAATGTGAAAACTGAAGATGTCTTTAAACACTGGTGACTTCTCTCAACACCCTGGTACCACGGTGGCTGCTGGAAGTTCCTCCTGTCAGTGTCCTTTCATTCCCGAAATGCTTTAGTGAGAATCACTAACCCACACAGGAAGCAAGTACAAACATATTTTCCCCTTAGTTGTCCTTTCCCAGCTCCTAAAAGTGTCTTCAAATGTAGTTCTTCAGATACAAGCTGGGGCTGTTAGTTTTATTGAATTATTTCCTAAGCCCAGTGATTATATAAGAATTGCAAAAAAGCTAACATTACTTATGAATTTTTTTTTTATTTTGATATCTCAAGAGTACAATCTAGATGCTTGGTGTCTCACATGTGATTCCATTTAGGGAGTCATTTTAGCCGCGCAGCTCTCCTTTGGTGTGAGAGAAAAGTTGGTCCTGACACTGGGAGAGGCGTGTGGGAACTGAGACCACTGAGGATCAGTGGGGCCAGGACTCCTACGTCACATTCACTCAGGGTGTTTGCCCACTCTGCCACTTTTATATTGATCTTTCTTTCTTTTAAAAGTTTACTCCATCAGCCACCTGCCACCCCAAAGCAAAGCACGCCAAACTCAACAAGCTAAGAGATCAGTCATTTCTTCTCGCTCATGGTCCATCAGGTTGGCTGGGACCAGGCTGAACTAGGCTAAATTCCTTCTGGAACTGGGCTCTTGTAACAGTTCATGCACAGACCTAGTTCCCATTCCGGGACCCAGGCTCAAAGAATAGCAGCACAGGAGGCAAGGTCGTACGTGTGAGGATATTTCAAACATCTTACCGTATCACATTCGCTAATATCTCATTGCTTAAAGCAAATGCTACTGCCAAATGTAAACACAAGAAGTGACTATCTATCTATCTATCTATCTATCTATCTATCTATCTATCTACCTACCTACCTATCACTTACCATGAGACCAAACAAATTATATAGCCAAACCAAACATCAGTGTTGAAGAGAAGTATATTTCTATGCAGGGATAGGAGGAATAAAATTTTTCAATTAATAATTACTTCTACTGCCATTGCCAAGTGCATGCAGATGAGGCTCTTTTAGTGCTAACCTACTCTTCGGTGAACAGCCGTGGCGAAAGGATGTAGAAGATAGTGCTCACAGGCAATGATGCCCTATGGGATGTTGATACTGTGAAAAGAGATAAGAGAGGCCACAGGTTTCATAGGCTTGCCTCAGTTCTACCCCTAATTCCTCTAATTGCAAGGAATGTAGTGTTCCTCAACAGGAACCACTTCCTGCCCACATTTTCCCCATGTGAGTGGGAAGGCCTGGAGTGTGGTTTTAGTGTTTAAAGAAAAAGGTCTTACAAATTAAATTCCAAGTTGAAATGGTGTTAGCGGTTATTATGGTTTGTATATGTTCTGCCCAGGGAATGGTACTATTAGAAGGCGTGGCCCTATTGCAGTAGGTGTGGTCTTGTTGGAGTAGGTGTGCCACTGTGGTTTTAAGACCCTCATCCTAGCTGCCGGGAAGCCAGTATTCTGCTAGCAGCCTTCAGATGAAGATGTAGAACACTCAACTCCTCCTGCATCATACCTGCCTGGATGCTGCCATGCTCCCGCCTTGATGATAATGGACTGAATCTCTGAGCCTGTAAGTCAGCCCCAATTAAATGATCTATTTTAAGAGTTGCCTTGGTCATGGTGTCTGTTCACAGTAGTAAACCCCTAACTAAGACAGCGGTGCTTAACTTTAAAATATACCTCAATTAGTTATAAAAAGGGAAATGCTTGCCTGGACAGATGGCTTCAGAAAGGAAGCTAGGAGTAAGTGGTTACGCCTTCTCAAGTCACTTTTTACCACTTTCAACCTGGAAAGAAAAGCAGGTTTGCAGCAGTAATGAAGGCAGACAGGGGTCATCTGAATGAATGGCTGTTTGGCATAATGCATCCGTTGAAAGGTTCTAAAATCTAACTGATGAATGAAGTATAGACAGATAAGCTGGGGACAGGGATGTGACCAGGCTGGGTGCTCTCTTTTGTTCCTCCAGATGCATGTATAACAGACCCCATTATTTCATTAAATGAAAAAGAATAGAAAATAATTGGTTAAAAATAGAAAACTGACTGAAGTTTTTAATTTAAAATTTGAACAGAAAAGTAGAATTTAAAGCAAACTTTGTTCTTTCTTCTCCCTTCAACAAAATGCATCAAATAACAAACATGATTATGGTACAGTTATCAAGCAAGGAGTAAAATGTGTCCTCCACATTTCTGGCACAAAAATAATGCTTGTGTAAAGCAAAATATATTTCATTACTAAGCAAGCCTCATTTATCAATTGGCAGTGGGTTTAAAGAGCATAGCGTTCTAGGAACTACACTGTGAAGGCAAAAAGAACCTTGCAAGTCTGAATATAGAGGGACAGTGTGTATGTGTATGTGTGTGGTGTGTGTGTCTGTGTATGTGTGTGGTGTGTGTGTGTCTGTATATGTGTGTATGTTTATGTGTGGGGTGTGTGTATGTGTGGTGTGTGTATATGTGTGGTGTGTGTGTATGTGTGGTGTGTGTATATGTGTGGTGTGTGTGTGAGTGTGTGTGTGAGTGTGTGTGTGTGTGTGTGTGTGTGTGTGTGTGTTGCTGGTTACCAGTTCTCCTGGCCATGAAATGACTTAGAAAGAATGTATAAAAAATGAGAAAAGATTTGGTAGGGTCACAGAAAAAGAACAAGATATCTTCATGTTGGGTCTTGGTGGGAGGGCTAGGCAGAAAGAAAGAACATCTCTTGGCTGACTGTTTTAACCATTCTAAACTAGGATAAAAATTGCCCTTCAGAAGACAAGCATTAATTTTTTATGAGTATGATGATGATAATGATGATGATGATGATGATGATGATGATGTTGATATAACTGACTTAAATAATTCAGATTCCAGGAGGTCAGTTGTGTGGTTTGATTTTGTTATCTTGATTGAATTAAGAAACCCCTCAGGGATTAGTATGGTCTTCTCTCTCTCTCTCTCTCTCTCTCTCTCTCTCTCTCTCTCTCTCTCTCTCTCTCTCTCTNTGTGTGTGTGTGTGTGTGTGTGTGTGTGTGTGTGTTCCCAGAGGCAGTTAGATCATGAGTGCTGAGAGGTGATGAATGGATTACTCTATTGAGTCATAATATCACAGCATTATTGAGATATGAAGTGAGCTCTATCTTGCCATGACCCTATTCTGTCCTCTTTTCTCTGCTTTATGTATACCATGATGTGGGAACCTTCTGCCACATACATGCCTTTGCAACCATGATCTTCTGCCTCACCATGGGCCTAGAACCATAGGTCAAAACAAAGCCTTCCTCTCTTTTACGCTGTGTGTCTCATGCGTTTGGTCACCATGATGCAAAGGTCATCAGTATTCTGTTCTGACCCCAAAGTCCTTCATCTACACTCAACTGTCTTCCACTTAAAGACAATGTACAGTTATATAATGTTTAGGGAGTGTGGAAAATAGAAAAGTCACCAGCAGACAAATGCTGCGATACTGATGTCCAGCAGTGGATGCTAACATTAATGAGGAAAAGCTTGAGAGAAAGAGAGTGACCCACAGCATCAAAAAGGCCTCCACTGGAGGATATTTCTTACATACAAAGGCAAAGTGGTAAGTTTATGGTGAAAAGTTGTCAGACATATCTTATTGAAATCGGCAAGGTGTAACAGGACTGGTAACGATACATTGATATTATGTGCTCCATCATGATTCTCGGATGGTCCTTCCCAAAATATTTCATCTCAGTCAACACTGAAAACGCATCATAAAACCAGACTGAGAAATGTTTTGCAAAATAATTGACCAGAGCTCTTCAGAAGTGTCTAAGTCGTGAAAGACAAGGAAAGACTCCATAGCTGGAGCAGACTGGAGAATGTTAAAGAGAAAGAAGTAAAACACCCCTACCCCTTCCAAGGGATTAGCTGGAAACTGGCAAAATTTGAACCAATGTCAAGTTTTTAGAATTTATTATTATACTGTGGTGAGACTTAATAGTAGAGGCAAATGGGGACACAGGCCACATAGAGACCTTATTGTTGTTATTAAATGGGATAAGGGGTACCTAGAGATCACTGTTGTTATTGTCACTGAAACCTTTCTGTAAGCCTAAAATTAAATTCAAGTAAAGAATTTAAAAACAATAACAGTACAAGTTAAATTAATAAAGGCGAAATACTCCATTTTTACCGCCAGAGAACTATTCTTTTAGTAAATGAAGATGGTTATTTACTTATCCAGAAATATAGTAATTCCAAGACTGTAAAACAATACTTAATCACTTGACAGTTTCAAGTTGCATAGTTTTGCTTAGTATTGAACTGTCTGTGTGATGTTTTATTTCTTTTCGTTCTTCTGGATGGGTTTGCAATTTGAATAAAGTCGAAACTACTTGGACAATACGTCATTTCAAGAATAGAGAGTAAGTCCTTGTCTCCCTTTTACTGAAAATAGATTCTTTTCCTCTATGCTATATCCTGATCATAGTTTCCCTCCCAGTTCCACCCCACCCCTCCTCCCATCGGGATCTGCTTTCTTTCTTACTCTCATTAGAAAAGAACAAGCTTCTAAGAGATTCATAACAAAATGAAGTATAATAAGATAAAACAAAAAGCCACCACACTGAAGTGCAAGGCAAACCAACAGAAGAAAAAGAGCTCCAAGGAAGGCACAAGCATCAGAGACCCTGTCTTCGTTAGGGTTTTCCTGCTGTGAACAGACACCATGACCAAGACAACGCTTATAAGGACAACATTTAATTGGGGTTGGCTTACAGGTTCAGAGGTTCAGTCCATTATCATCAAGGTGGTAACATGGCAGCATCCAGGCAGGCAACATGCAGGAGGAGTTGAGAGTTCCACATCTTCATTTGAAGGCTGCTAGCAGAATACTGGCTTCCAGGCAGCCAGGGTGAGGGCCTTAAAACCTACACCCACAGTGACACACCTACTCCAACAAGAACACACCTTCTAAGAGTGCCACTGTCTGGGCCAAGCATTTAAAAACTATCACATTCCACTCCCTGGCCCCCATAGGCTTGTCCAAACATATGAGTCTATGGGGGCCATACCTAAACATAGCATAATGCAAAATATATTTGGTCCAATTTCAAAAGTGCCCATAGTCTATAGCAGTCTAAACAATGTTAAAAGTCCAAAGCTCAAGTCTCTTCTGAGATTCATCCAATCATTTAACTGTAATCCCCAAAGCAAGACAGGAAACCAGCTGGGCAAACTCCAAGCTCTGCATTTCCATGTCTGATGGCAAAGCCGTCTTCAGACCTCCAACTCCTTTTTCATCTTTGTTGACTGCAACAAAGTTCTTTCTCCTGGCCTGGTTCTACTCCCTGTTAGCAGTTTTACTCAGTAGAAAGCCCATGGCTGTGGCATCTAGAACCTCTTGGGGTCTCCAAGGCAACTTCAATGTCATAGCTTCTTGTTTCAATATCTGGGATCCACACCCGATCTTCTGGCATCCCCCACAGGGCTGGTGTCACTTCACCAGCTCTGCCCTCTGCAGCCCTCTAAGCTCAGTTTGATCCACTGTACTTCTGCTGCTGTTCTTGGTAATCATCCCACAGTAGTGGCATTTCCAATACACTGGAATCTTCTGTTGTAAATAGGCTTCACCAATAGCCTCTTATAGGATCTTTTCAGGGTGCCAAGCCACAGTTCCTTTGCATGACCCCATCAGTCCTGAACTGTCAACTGCAACTGAGGCTGCACCTTCACCAGTGGCCTTCCATGGCCTCTCATAGTGCCAGGCCTCAGCTGTTCTTCATGATGCCTTTATGCCTTCAAAGCCAGTGCCACCTGGGTGACTCTTACACACTGCCAACTACAGCTGCTGAAGGAGGTACAACCTTGACTATCTCTGGAGCACACTTCCAGAAAACACTTCCCAGAAGATTTCACCTCAGTGATGCTGGTCTCTTCTTAATCACCACTAATTTCTTAGCTCCAGCTAACCAGCATCAATTGTCCCAGTAGTCCTTTCTACTCTTGACTCTGAAGCCAGAGCCATGTGGCTAAAGCTGCCGAGTTCTGCCGTTTGCTGGGGCTGGAACATGGCCCCCTGTCCCATTACTCATCAGCTTTCTGTTTTCCAACTCCTTCACTGCCTAAGCTTGACTGTCCTGGAACTTCCTCTGTAGACTGACCTTGAACTCAGAGATCTGAATGCCTGTCTCCTAAACACTGGGATTAATAGTGTGGTCCACCAAGCCTAGATTTAAGTTTTTCTTCACTTAGAACTTACTCTAGGTGGGCCTAGAACTCAGAAACCTGCTTTGCCTCCTGGGATTAGAGGCTAATACTACTATGCCTGGAACTAAATTTAGCTGGGTGGGATCTAGTCCCAAGGTCACTAATCCCTTAATTCAATTTAATATCCTGGAACATAGGATTCAGTTCCATTTCACTTCCTGGTGTCCCTTTAATACTCAAACCATATAATCTATAGTTTTCCTTTCTCAACTCGCTCCTTTTCATTAATATGCTCTTTATAAGAATGAACTTTAGTAACCACACAACAGATTTTACACCAGGCTGTTGTGAGACTTTCTTTGTCAGTGCAATTAATCTGAGTCTCTTGACCTTAGCCTCAGGCAGACTCTTCAGACAAGGGCAAAAATTAGCCACAGTCCTCACCAAAATACCACAAAAACTGTCTCTAGGTCACACAGCGAAATTCTCCACTGAAATGTCTTGGGTTGGGTGGGCACAGTTTAAATCACTCACAGCAACAAAGTCTTCTATATTCCTTCTAGGATAGCCCATTAGGCCCTACTTAAAACATTCCACTGCTTTCCAAATCTAAAGTCCCCAAATCCACATTCTTCCAAACAAAAACATGGTCAGGCCTATCACAGCAATACTCCCGTCCCTGATACCAACTTCTGTCTTAGTGTCTTAGTTAGGGTTTTATTGCTCTGAACAGAAAGCATTACCAAGGCAAGTCTTATAAAGGACAGCATTTAATTGGGGCTGGCTTCCAGGTTCAGAGGTTCAGTCCATTACCATCAAGGCAGGAACATAGCAGCATCCAGGTAGGCAATGTGCAGGAGGAGGTGAAAGTTCTACATCTTCATCTGAAGGCTGCTAGCAGAATACTGACTTTCAGACAGACAGTTAGGATGAGGGTCTTAAAGCTCATGTCAACAGTGACACACCTACTGCAACAAGACCACACCTCCTAATAGTGCCACTCCCTGGGCCAAGCATATATAAACCATTACAGTTAGGTTTTTTACTGTTGTGAACAGACACCATGACCAAGACAATTCTTTTTTTTTTTTCTTCAATATTTAGAATTTTATTTTATCCAAGACAAATCTTAAAAGCACAACATTTAATTGGGGCTGGCTTACAGGTTCAGAGGTTCAATCCATTATCATCAAGGCTGGAACATTGCAGCATCCAGGCAGGCAATGTGCAGGAGGAGTGAGAGTTCTACATCTTCATATAAAGATTGCTAGCAGAATACTGGCTTCCAGGAAGCTAGGGTGAGGGTCTTAAAACAAGGCCACACCTTCTAATAGTGCCAATCTCTAGGCTGAGCATTTAAAAACCATCACAGACACACTCATTCACACACTCAGGAGTCCCATAAACATAGTAAACTGAAAGCTATAACACACACACACACACACACACACACAC
>NC_034600.1:54102063-54111445 GCF_900095145.1 Mus pahari | reverse complement strand
CAGAGACAGAGAGAGAGACAGAGAGAGAGACAGAGAGAGAGACAGAGAGAGACAGAGAGACAGAGAGACAGAGAGAGACAGAGACACAGAGAGACAGAGACAGAGACAGACAGAGAGACAGAGACAGACAGACGGACAGACAGACAGACCTGGTGCAGACCTGTTTGGCCCTGTGCTTGCTGCTTCAGTTTCTGTGAGTTCATGCAAGCTTTGCTCAGTTATTTTAGACAGCCCTGTTCTCCTTGTATCCTCTGTCACCTCTGGTTATACACTCTGCCTCTTTCTCGGGATTCCCTGAGTTCCAAGGAGAGGGAGTTGATGGAGACATCCTATTTAGAGTTGTGTATTACAAGATCTCTCTCTCTCTCTCTCCCTGTGTAATGTCTGGCTGTGGGTATCTGTATTTGTTCCCATTTGCTGCAAGAGGAAGTTCTCTGAATGTCTGAATAAGGCACTGATGTATAAGTATAACAGAGTATCATTAGGAATCATTTTAACGCTACTTTTTTTTTTCCCTTCTTTTAGATCAGTGTTATTTGGTCTTACACTAGGTCTCTGGGCTATCGTGTCTCTAGTTCTTGATCAAACAATGTTGGGTACGGGTTCCATCTGTGGAACCAGCCTTAAATCAAGTCACACATTGGTTGATTATTCCAACAACCTTTGTGCCGTCATTGCCTTAACGTAGTTTGTAGAAAAGATAACACTGTAGATCAAAGGGTTTGTGGCTAGATTGTGTCTCCATTTCTCTTTTAATAGTCTGCAAAATACCTTCCCATACCAAAGACACTAAAGCATTGGGGTGAAGGTTCTTTGTAGACACCAGGTCTATCTCTCCATGCTCAGTGAATTGTGTGGGTGCTGTCTTCAGCAATGGGGTCTTGCTGTCAGTTTGTAGAGAGCAACCTATTCTCTTGGCAACAGCCTGGATTTTTTGAGGATTTCCAAGGGACCCCTTTGGCTAGCCACTCAATTGTATGTAAACCAGTCCCAGTACTGGAAACCTTATTTGGTGACAAGTAATGGCTAGGTGGGACTCAGCCTCACCTAGAGACTTATGGAGACTTCATTAGATGCACCTTCATATATTTTGGGAGAAAGAAACCTTTAAAGAATGCTACGTTTCTAACCAAACTTGCACCTCTCTCTTAATCTGTCCTGTGTAGTGATTATCTGCTCTTTAAACTCACTTCTCAGGCAAAGAGCCAGCAAAAGCCATTCATTAGGAAGTGTGATTAGCACCGTCTTTCCCAGGTACCCTTTGCCAAAACAACTCCAAAGATGAGCTGCAATCACTCTGGGCTCCGAGAACCTCCCACCAAAGACTCAGAGTTATTTGTAAGTACTCCAGTCCCAGGCCTTAAATCATTTGGTAAAGATAAGTGGCCAAGGAGGAAAGACTCCAGCTGGGATCTGCTAGCCCTTGCATGTCCCAGTGACAGTAGCTCTCCAAGGCATTCCAGACAGGATCCAGTGTGTATGTAGCGGCCGCCATGGGAGAAAATCGGTCTTCAAGGACTTGAGAAGAGCCAGATGGACAAAGTCCTGGAACCAAGATTTGTCTGCGTAGAAAAGGAGGGAAATGGCTTTCTCACACACTTGGTCCATGAACCTTGGCTGGCAGTGAGACTCTCTTGGGTGTTTGTTTCCTCCCCATCTGGGCCGCAGTCTGCAAAATTGACTATGTTAACTGCCTGTGACCCAGGCTCTATCTGAGCAATGTCAAAGGAAGCTCTAGGAGTTCATTTCTCAAGGACTCCATTCCCAGCTCTGACATTAGGGGAGACTTACAACAACACAGCTTGTGGGACCTTTCCCACCCAGCCCTTCTTACACTGGACTCTCCCACCAACTCGTTGGCTCAGTCCCAGTGAGATCACAGCACCACACACGCCAGTGACTTTAAGTCACTCGAGGAAGCTCCTGTGCTGGAGTTTGACATGGCACTAAGACCTCTGTCATAAATTCAGTACTCTGTCACATAACTCATTGAGTGCCTATCAATATAGACCTAAAACTAGTTATCAAATTACCATAAATGAAGAACAATATAAATATGCCTTTATTACTTTTTAGGAAACAATTTTGCACAGAGTATTTGTTTATTTTTAAGATATCCTGTGGAGTCTGGGTTGGATCCAATTTCTCTGTGGAGCTGAGGCTGACCTTGAACTCCTGATCTTCCTGCCTTTACCTTCCAAATGCTGGGATTCTGTGTATGCGCTACCAAGCCTCAGATACGGGGTGTGGCAACCGAACCCAGGGCTTCATGCTTGCTAGGCAAACACTCTTATTAACTGAGCTACATTTCCAGCTAATTAAAAAAAAAAAACACTTCTTAGTCAAAATAATTTAATTTTTTAAAAAATGATTTTTACTTTTAAGTGTGAGTGTGTGTGTGTGTGTGTGTGTGTGTGTGTGTGTAGTTAGTTAGTTAGTTAGTACACATGAGTGTAGGTGCCCATGCAGGCCAGAAGTTTTAGATTTGGAGCTGGAGTCACAGCTGGTTGAGAGCCACATGACACTGAACTCAGAATTGAACTTAGGACCTCCATAAGATCAGTATGTGTTCTTAACTGTTGAGCTACCTCACAAGCCCCTGAGTGTTTGTTATATAGCAAACAGTAAAAGATGAAACGAAACAAACAAAAAACACCCCCCGTCTTCCTCTTTCTTGAGTTAGCTACTTTAGCCCTCAGTGGCAAATCTTTAAAATGATGCTAGATGTCGGTTCACTGATGATGCACATGTAACCGCTAAGGAAACAGTCACAGGAAGGAAATGGGATTGGCTTTAGGAATTGCTGCCTGTGAGTGGGAGAGGCAGGTCCTGAGCAGATGAGGAGGGATTGTGCCCTGGTCGTGGATGCTGCTCTGGGATGTGCCATGGATTCTGCAACACCGAAAAGATGGATGCAGACAAGAGGGCCTCCTCAGGTACCTACTTTCAGGCAAGACCCATACTTCTGCTCCAGGATCTCTTTGCTTCTCTCTTATTGCCTCCTTACAAAGCATCTCCAGACATCCCTGTATGAACTATGTGGGTTAGAGAAACCAAAACCAATGGTTCGGAATATAGGATATGTGGCAGGTCAGGTAGCAAGATTTGGCTGTGGTATGCAAATTCTAGCCAGTATCCTAAGGGACTATTCAACATCATGAGTCTTTTATACATTTATTCAGCACCTGTGATGTGCTGGGCACTGTCATGTTGTAGGTATTTGGTATCTCTAAATGAAAACACATTTTTATATTCTGGAGGAGGGGAGATTTTAAACCAGCTGAAAGGAAATGTGTGTGAAGGGATTGTGTGTGTGTGTGTGTGTGTGTGTGTGTGTGTGTGTGTCTACTATAGAAGACAAGAAACACTGACTTGACTACCAGAAGGCAGCTGAGGGTACAGGGCGGGGACAGATATTCGTAGCAATGTTACAGTGCTCAGGCTGGTCTCAGTAGGGTAAAGAGGGTAAAGAGGGTAAAGAGGTTACTAATGAAAAGAATGGGTAGCCAATAAACTCCATGAGGGAGCGAAGCTGTCAGGCCACAGGAGCAGCAGGAAGCACTGGGAGTCATCTGACTGGGCTGAAGCTAGGCGGAGTGGGAGGAGATGAGAGAGATAAGAACCACAGTTGGAATCAAGGTCATGTGGGAAACAGAACAGAGTTTTGAGCGGAAGGATCGCTTGTGAAACCTTTTTTTGGTTGTGCTAGAAAATGAACATAAAACCTAAAAGTGCTTTACCACTGAGCCAAGCCCCAGGCCTAAAGGTAGTCCTTTTCACCACACAGATCTGGCTATTTTCTACCAAGTATAGCATTTAGAAATGTGAACGTTGGAAGGGGAAAACCTGTCAGGAAGTCATTGCAGTAACACAGTAGAGGCAAAGATGTAAGTAAGGCAGAGTAAGATGTGGTCCAGAGGTGGTGAGAAGCCCTTGGGCTGGGGCTGTACTTTGAAAGTAAAACCAACAGAATTTCCTCAGACATTAGCTGTTGGTGTGTGAGGAAGAGAAGCAAGGATCAAGGATGAAACCAAGATTTTTAGCCTGAGCAACTCAATGGAGACTTCGTGTTGAGCCAGATGAAGAAGGCTATGGGTTGAGTAGATCTTATGGTTAGGATATCATGAGTTCCATCTTAGAGGCACAGCATTGGAGACGCTTCCATACAGGTGGGAGTTAAAATTATGAGCTTGCAGGTCAGGGAAGAAACTGTGAGCCAAACAATGATCTGGAAAACTTTGTGAAGATCACTCATTGTCAACTTCACTGGATCTAGAATCACCTGGGAAAACAGTATCACTGATAGACAATCTAGATTATGCTGTCCTATGGCCTACCTGTGGGCGATTATCTTGATTGTATTAGTTGAATCGATAAGACCTAGCCCATTGTAGGTGTACCATTCCCTGGGTTTGGATCCTGGACTGTATAAAAGAGGAGAACGGGAACATACTTCCATTCATTCTTTCTCTCCTCTTGGCTGTAGATACAACTAATTGCTTCAAGTTCCTATTGCCGCGACTTCTCTGTATAAAGAACTATTAGCTGGAACTGTGAGCTAAAATAAACTCTTTCCGTGCTACATTGGTTTTTGTCAGGTTATTTTATCACAGCAACAGGAAAAGAAACTAGAAAAAGTCTTTTAGGTATGAACAAGATGAACGAGGGAGAGAATCAAGGTAGAAGAAGCCCTGGGAAGTCAGAGAGTTAGGAGGACCCAACCACAGCTTCTCAGAGGGAGTGAGGTCACTTTAAGGGGAAGCTGGGGAGGATCCTGAAACCTAATGGAGGATGAAGGTCAGGTCAAATAAGGCAAAGAAAAACACCACCCACTGGAGTAGCAAAGCAGAAGCCACTGGGGCCTTTGCAGCAGGCATCTCAGTGGCTCATAAGGGTAATGCCTAAGGGAGAAGGGGGTATGGAGGGATGGGAATGGCCAACAGTGAACAAGATAATCAGATGATGATGAAGGGAACTGTTTCTAGAAAGTGGGAGTGGGTTGGGCATTAGTGAACAGGACAAAAAAGGGTCAGGGGGCTGTTTTCTTTAATGCCAAGAACACCAGTAAGTTTAAATATTTCCTACCCAGACCTACTAGCAAGGCCTCTTTCAATGCTAGGGTTAGCAGGAGACTCATGGGAAAACTACAGCTTGGGAGATGAGGCTCTGAAAGTGGGGATGGCTGAGAGTGAGAGGGACTTGGGGTGGAAAATTAAAAAGAGGTGTGTCAGAATTCACATCCATTAAATTATGTGGGCTTGGAGAGATCTAGTGAGCAGCAGGGTCTGGGTGTACCAAGTGACTTATGCTAGGCAAGCTGACTGCCCAGGACCTGGTCCATCCCTGACATTAACCTCCTTATCCCTTTGTCAGCCACAGAAGTACTGCTTAATCTTGGGACAGAGGAGTTCACACGAAGCCCTCGTTATCATAACTGAAGACCTAAAGTGCCTTTCCATAGGATGTAGTGCTGCGCTTGGCACAGACTTGGCAGTCAGGCAAGCTATGTTCAAATCTCAGCTCAGCCACTGTCTTGCTCTGACGCCTCAGAGCCTTTATCACGTGAGAGGGCAAAGAGCATCGTGTGTCTCATAGGTCGTTCTAGGCGTTGCATGAAAGAGCTAGTATTGACCTGAAGCCAGGCTTCAGGAAATGAGCCTCCTGGTTCTTGCTAAAGTAAAAATTAACTTTATTCCCATTCCGTGGATTAGTTTTCCTTCAATAGTTCAAAGGCACCGTTTCACCTGGGCTCTGGAAATCTAGGCCGTCTTTAAGAGGCTCGTGTTTCAGGTTTCTGAGATTCAGAAGGAGCGCCTGGAAGACAGGTCTTTCTCCTCTGTTCAGGTACTTGTAAACTGGACAATGTGTGGTTTTTTCTAAAGTTTCCCTTATGCCCAGCAAGGGTGGAGGCTTTGTTCACTTCAGCTCCTGGTCATCTACTGAACAGACTGAGTGTCTCGGTGGGGACTTTGTGACCGGTCTTCAGCCTCATTGCTCCAGGCTGTCCTCAGGCCTAGAGATAACCGCTCATTTTGGATTCTTGGAATCCCAGGGTGTCGCCCAAAGCTTCTGCCTACACTGTAGGAGAACCCCGAAGGGTTGTCTTTACCATTTCACAGAGATTGGAAAGTGCTTACTAAGACCAGCTGAATAGAGAGTATATACTTTGTCCCTGCTATTTGCCCCACACCATTTTTAAACAACTTCCATGAAGAGAAAAACACTTTCCAATCTGTCTTCCCTTTCGCAGTCCACCATAGTCACTTCCTAGTTTTCAGTCACTGAAGAATTATTGAGAGAGGCCACTGAGCACTATTTCAGTGAGAGATGAAATATCACCCGGAAGTAAAAAAAAAAAAAGAAAATCTCACCAGAAATATGAGCTGAGGGGAATTGTGGTCATCGGAATGCCATTCATAGATGGTGCTTTACGATAGCGAGAGAAATTTGAGAAAGACGTTTTGGGACGGGATAGATAGGGTCCACCTCTTAAAGACAGCTCCTGTTAACAAAGGGGTGTCTGTGTTGCCACAAAGGAAGCACACTAGTTACTCTCACATCACCATGACTATGATTCTTGACAGAAACAAAGGAAGAGGGAAAGGTTTATTTTGGTTCATGGCTTCGAGGTGTTTCAGCCCATCATGGTGGAGAGAGCAGTACAGAGCAACTTAGTTCATGATGGCAGGAGTGTGACACTGGCTGTTCCCATCATGGCTACCAGGGGGAGAGACTGTGACAGGCCCCCGGGTCCAGGTATAAACTTCAAAGACTTGTCTTTAGTGAACCAGTTCTGCCAGTTAGACCCTACCTCCTGAAGGCTTACAGTCACAGAGTACGGCCACATGCCGGACAATGGGCGGTCAAAACGTGAGCTGGCGGGAGATGCTGCAGAGTCAACATAACTGGGGAAGCCATGCAAGTGTGGGAATAGCCAGGCAACAAGGAGGAGGGTGAAAGATGAGGCTACCTAACTTTTCTTTACCTCTTCTTGAGAGATGCTCAATGCATGAAGAATAATAGCTCAGCTATTGGAGGCAATATAGGTTCCATTTGCACTTACACTTGGGTGTACTTGAAGCTCCACTGAAATGGATTTGTTTTCTCAAAAACAAGCAGGTCGGGTCCCAAGAGCAAACACAGGGAACGATCCCAAAGTTTTGGAGAACAACACCCTAAGCTGACAGTAAAGGAACCTGAGGAGCAGCAGCGAGTGGACGAGCACACTGAACCCTTCAATTCTCACATGCTCGCATCCTCTGCTGCTCTGCTTCTGGAGGTGGGGGGTGAGAGGGAAGCGAGGTAGAGCCCGGGTGAACGTGTGATTGAGAAGCAGTCAGAATCCTGCCTCTCTCTCTCTCTCTCTCTCTCTCTCTCTCTCTCTCTCTCTCTCTCTCTCTCTCTCATTTCCACCTAGCTGGGCGATTGCCTCACTTCTAAGAAGACTAGGAATGCAGAAGTTCTATGGTCGCAGGGCAGCTAGCACAACTGAAGATATGGCTGCCTCAGCGAAAGGTGTAAACCTATTCACTGACAAGACCTTGAACCTTCCCTCCTTAGCATCCAGAATTGGGGCAGACAATACTCTCCTTCAGGTTGGATAAGAGGTCATTCGATTGGACTTGGCCAGCCTGAGATGAAAGAGCCAATGTCGCAGACGGTGAAAACACACAGCCACTACAGACCAAGCTCTCCCACATGGATTGCAGGGAGTGTTAAATTTCTGCACATTTAAGTACGAAGATAAAATTAAGACTGCTCAGCCATCTAAAGAATGTCTTTAGTAACCAAATATAATGTCCCGCCACATAGACAAAGAACTCCAGGCAACCAGTGACTTCCAGGATAAAGAAAATTAGTCCTTCCCAGAAAGGCTTTTACTGGTCATCTAGTGCAGAGTGGTCATCCTTGAATCCAAATATACACCACCAAAAGAAACAGACTCAGCAGCTTGTTTTAAAATATATTTGTGGGCTGGAGAGATGGCTCAGCGGTTAAGAGCACAGACTGCTCTTCTGAAGGTCCTGAGTTCAAATCCCAGCCACCACATGGTGGCTCACAACCATCTGCAATGAGATCTGATGCCCTCTTCTGGTGTCTGAAGACAGCTACAGTGTACTTACATATAATAATAAATAAATCTTTAAAATATATATATATATATATATATATATATATATATATATATATATATTACACCCCCACATGTATGTAATAATAGTAATCAAAGAGAAAGAGGCTATAAACTTGAGAGTTTGTGGATGGTATAGCAGGCTCTAGGGTGGGTACCTGGGGGAGACTGAAAGGAGAAAACAGGTAGGAGAAAGTGATGTAATTCTATTTCAATTAAAACCACACTAAAATAGTTAATAAAGGAAAGATGCAGCTTGGAGGAAACAGAGATTATGTAAGGGAGAAAATACAAAAGCAAAACATCCAAAAATGCATTCTGATCCTAGAAAGGTGAGATTCTGCCCCAGGGCATGAGGGCAGGGTAGTCGGTAGGAGAAGAGAAATCTTTCTGGAAAAACCTGAAGTGTCTTTGAGCAGAATGTTGTTTCAAATAGCACAGGGATATCAATCAACCCACACATGCACACTCAGCGCTTGCTTGTCAGGTCACATCTGTCTATCTAAGTGGGCCGAGCCAGGCTCCCATTCTTGACCATACGCGTGCTTAGCTCAGGCTGGCGCACTGGTTGGTGGTATACTAGCCTGACCTCCTGGTTCACAGGAAAGGTAAAGTCTTAAATGTCTCATATTCAAGAGCATTTTCCTAAATTGTAGCTGCTGCTATTATTGCTATGGTATAATTTATATCCCGTGTAGCACAAGTTTTATTTATTCTTGTTGATGTATGCATTGTAATTGTGCTGCTGAGCAAGCTATTTCTCACACCGCTGAGAAAAGTGACCCTTGTAGCGGTTTGCTCTACCAGTGATCCCCAGTGAAGGAACCAGTCCTCTGGTATCCACACCCTTCCTGGACTCCTTCCTGGAGTTGGCAGTTGCGTGGAGAGGCCGCATGAAGGATAACTCAAGCCTGCTGATAGCAGGGGCGAGTCTCTCTGAAGTTCCAGCCCACGGCAGATCTGGCTCTCCATGCGTGTTAGTGAGCCCACCTCACAGGTGGATTGTCGAGCCCCAACTGGGCCAGTTCTGCAGGTGATACGTACTGGGAAGCCAGGCTGTTTGATCATGGCCTGGTCTCAGTTAAAGAACCATGTGGACAGCCGGGCGTGGCGGCGCACGCCTTTAATCCCAGCACTCAGGAGGCAGAGGCGGGCGGATTTCTGAGTTCGAGGCCAGCCTGGTCTACAAATTGAGTTCCAGGACAGCCAGGGCTATACAGAGAAACCCTGTCTCGAAAAACCAAAAAAAAA
>NC_034600.1:54069874-54101948 GCF_900095145.1 Mus pahari | reverse complement strand
AGAAAGAAAGGAAGGAAGGAAGGAAGGAAGGAAGGAAGGAAGAAAGAAAGAAAGAAAGAAAGAAAGAAAGAAAGAAAGAAAGAAAGAAAGAGAAAGTGGACAAAGTAATGAGTAAGGTCGTTTGAATCCACTGCATTCTGGCTTGTATCTAGTGAGTAGCAGATAACTAAATGGCTCTTTTCTTTGGCTTGTCCACTAGACCTATGCCTGATGCTTTCAGCTGTATCTTTAACACAGCCCTGCCCTCAATATGGCTGCTTGTAGTTCATTCTGCTCCTTTTTGCAGGTAACTCTCTTAGTGAACTTTCTTCTTGTACAGAGGAGGGAAAAAAATGTTTTAAACTGCTTAGAGATTCCAGGGATCATATACCTAGGAATAGACAAATTCAGCAGTATGACCCTTATTTGAAAAAGACAGGTTCTCAGCCTCTTGAGACTATGCGGTGGCACACTTAGGATGAAGTTCTTGCTGGGTATCTTCTGCTCGTGAGGACTGGGCGGCAAAGTTTGCTGTTGTGGCCCAGAGTACTCGTTTTGAAACCCCGTGTCTCTGGCTAGGTGTAGCCTGTAACCTTAAGCTGGTTTCACATACTCCTCAGATTTCCTCATCCAAAGAACAAAATAAAACAAAACAAACAAAAAACAAAAACAAGATATTTAATGTTTGTGTTAGGAAGTTGCTCCAAAGATTAAAATGAAGTTTTATTAAGGACTCGGAACATGAACTGAATTTTTTGGTAAGTGGGTAGCTAGGGATTAGAAATGTGTAGCTCAGTAGTATGTCCCTCGCCTATGATGTGAGGTTCTGGATTTAACACTCAACATTGAAATAATAAAATAAAAGTAGCAATAAGGAAGAAGCTAATAATGGTGATGATGGTGATGGTGGTGATGATGGTGATTGTGATAATGATGGTGAAGGCCATGATGATGATGATGATGGTGGTGGTAGTGATGATGGTGATGATGGTGGTGGTGATGGTGATGGCAGTGATGATACAGATGGTGATGCTGATGGTGATGATCTCTAGGGAAATGAGTTTACTTCAGAGGAGTCTTAAATATTTCTTTCTTCAAGGTCTCCCTAATCCAAGGTGGGAAGAACAAGAAGGATAATCCTATTTTATGTGCTGCAGCTCCCTATCTAGTTTTTCTTTCAGGACAATCCATTGCATTTTTATGAGAGCCTTTTAGTTTATAATGTGAGGTAAAAAGGAAGAACATTTCCAATACTTTGCATAGTGACAGTAAAATATCTGAGACCTAAAGGGACTTCCAGGGGGTTGCGCTTCTCATAAACTGAGATCAGAGAAACAAGCTTTAACTCCCAGCATTTTCCAGTGGGCGCTTCCCTTACAAAAGCTCTAAGCTCCCGTTAGTCACACTGAGTCTCAAGGCCAAGTTTTTATTGTTGCAGATGTCTTTAGATCTGAAACAGTGGTTTCAGCCAATACCTACTCATTCCACTTCAGGAATGAGTTGGGCACTTGGAATTCTGACATGGGCCACGCTTGCTTCCCATAAGCACATTCGGGTGCAATCTCTATTCCAGCCCATTCTCCTTTGCTTGTGATTGGGAGCACCTCGTCCCATCCTCTGGCAACCTTCCCTCACGCGACCTTGAAACTTAAAGGCTTGGCGTTTTTCTTCTTTGAGCTTGAGTGAATATTAGTATCAAAACCAGTCCCGTCTGGGAGTGTCCCTGTATACCAGCAGTGAACAACATCTTCCTTTTCGGGAAAGTTGGTTTATCTCCCTTTTTAGAACCGATTTTGTATATTTCGGTGGACCCTCATCAAGAGTCTCTTCAGGCTTGGTTTCTTTGGGTTGATCGTCATAGCTTCACGTGCTTCATTGGCTCAGACTCTACACTTACAGTTTCAGCATCCTTGAAATGGTAACTTTCAAAGAGATGGCTAAAGGCTGCCTATTAGCAGTCTTAGCTAAACTTCTAATGTTTCCCAATCATTTATGCTCTGCAAGAAAGGAATCTGAACCACGATCCTGCAGAAACTTGATCAAGTCCTTCTTGGGCAGATGCATTCTGTAGAACAACCCCCTTGCCATCCTCTCACCCTCCCTCCTCCCTCCCCTCCACTCCTGCTGTCTTACAGCACCTATTTCCAAGTGTGCATTACTGCTAGCTCTCATGCAAGCCCTTGAACTCACTCCCCCTATGTAACTTAAATGCTGTAGCTTATGGTTGACATCTTCCATTTTCTTCCAGCCTCGGTCCTGGGTCACCACCACTCTGCTCCCTGCTTCTGTTTAGATTTCACATGAGCAAGAGTGCGTGGTATTTCTCTGTCTGGCTGACTAATTTCACTTACCACAACACCTCCCAGGTTCATCAGTGCTGTTTCCAATGGCAAGATTCCCTTTGCTTTTAAAGGCTGAGTAGTATTCTAGTCTGTCTGTGCCACATTATCTTTATTCATCCATTGGTTGACAGGTAGACTTTTCTAGAATTTGGGGATTGTTAGGCCAGTAAAGGCAGAAAAAATGGAAATGGCAAACATCTATAAAACATTGAAAGTCTCTCGGTCCTTCAATACTAAGATCTTTATCAAACCACAAGCTGGGAGCAAAGTTGGCAATCTTAGAATGTCTAGGGCTAAGGAAGGAATGCCCAAAAGGCAGAGCAACAGAATAACAAAAATATTACCAACAATTATATACTTTCTTAAGAAAGGGGCACCAGGGCACCAAAATGTGTTACCGAGGAAGCCTTATCCAGTGGTTGGGAGTAGGGGTAAAGGTAGGGATAGGGGTACGGATAGGGGTAGAAGGAGAAATAGGGTAGGCGGTCAGGCTTCAAAGCTAAACGCCTGAGCTCATCACAGCTCCATTTCAGCTAGCCCTGTTGCCATGGTTACTTAAAAATATCAAAGTCTCAGTTTCGTTCATGTGTAAGATAATAACAATGGTATCATAGGGTCGTTGTATGGAATAAACACAACAATATCTGTATAGTGTGCTTATAAGTGCTGGCTTTAGAATCCATCTGTCTTGGTTCACCAGCTGAGTGATTTCAGAAAAGTCTCTCAATTGCTGTGTCTTGGTCTTCTGTGAAACAGGACCGTTAACACTGAGTGAGAGGTTAAATATATGGGCTCCTTGAGGGTTCCCTGGCATTTAGTATGTGTTGGATCTGACGCTCTGTCTTTAGTGACAGATAGCAATGGCATTATGTAATGTGACATGCCATGCATGCCCTCAACACTCAGTTATTATCAGCTGGTAGGATGCCTATTTATCTTCCAAAACACAATACATGCTTTCACAATGAAAATTAACATATATGAAAAAGTAGAAAGAAAATGTAACCACTTTGGGGAACTTCTTAATAAAAATTTTGTTGATTATTTTCTCAGAAAAATTATTCTGTTTTGTATAAACATGTATTGCAAGTACACTTCTGTATTATATATATAGTCCTGTATTGCATATACACATAGATATTGTATTATACTTGTGATATATATATATATATATATATATATATATATATATAGTGTGTTGTTTGTACAGCTGTATGTTTTATGTATAGCTGTGTGTTGTATGCACACTCATGTTGCATGTACAGTCATGCATTTCTTGCAGTCTTGTGTTATATGTACACAATGTGGCATATGTATAGTCACGTGCTGTTTGTATATCATGTGTTGTATGTACACTCATGTGCCATTTGTACAGCTATGTATTATATGTGTACTCATGTGGCATTTTTACAATCCTGTGTTATATGTACACACATGTAGCATATGTATTGTCATGTGCTATTCGTATACTCATAAGGTATATGTGCAATGTGTGACTTGTGACATATTTAAAGCCATGTGTTATATGTGCACTCATGTGGCATATATACAATCAGATTTTATGAGTATAGTTCATATCTACAACAATGTGTTGTGTGTACATTCACTTCATAAGCTTCTTTGATTATATACACCAGAAAAATTCATTTCCATTTCTTATTACCAACTCAAACAAGCATCATTTAAGTGAAAGGCCATTATGCACATATATGTGACCATAATCCACCTCCATATTCTTGCCTAGCTTCTTGCTGTTTGAATTTTTCTTTATTATGACCATGTTAAGATGAGCATGCTTGTACATAAAACTTTTCCCCACATAAGCTTATTTCTTCAGGTCAGAGTGTGAGGATTGAAGTATCTGGGCATATTCCCATATATTTATGATTATCTTACAGTGTCTATCTACTTTTTAAGAGTAATCCCAACCTGCACATGACAGTGCTTTCCTGGACCCCCATCTCAGCATTTGGAATATAAGGAAAGAGACAGCGAGTTTGAGGTCAGCCTAGGCTACATGCTGAGACCTGGTGACAGAAACCAAATTCTGGGATGTTGCTTAGGGAAGAAAGCTTGCCTCATCAGCAGACTGTGAGTCCCATCTCCCACATCACAAACACAAGGGTAACAGATTGAATAGAAGTGTATAAAAACGCCCCCGTGGAACTTAGCCATCCTTAAACACTTGCCTCAGCCAGCATGACGGCACACGCTTTGATCCCAGCCTTCAGGAGGCAGACATAGGCAGAAGGAGAGTCTCTGTGAGTTCAAGGCTAGCCTGGACTGTGTAAGGAGTTTCATGTCAGGCAGGGAGTGCTACATGGTGAGATCTCTGACTTAAAAGCAAAACAAACCAAACCCAACTAGTCGCACTTCATTTGTTAAAATGTGTGTGTGTGCGCGCGTGCGCACGCATGAGCACAAGCATGTGCCCGTCAGAGAACAACTTTGTGTAGTTCATTCCTCTTCCCACCTGTGGGCACTGAGAACTGTACTCAGGTCATCAGTTCGTGGAAAGTGCCTTTACCTGTTGAGCCAACTGGCCAGTATCTTGTTTCAATTACAGGAAGCAGTGGCCTCCGGGGATTCAGTAGGGGTTGTACTTCATTAACTACACATGTGTTCTAAATATTTGTTGACTGTGTGTGTTTAACTTCTGTTGTTTCTGGTAATTTGTCTATTTAAGTCCTTTGCCCATTTTCCATCTGTGGACCATAAAATACTTCTGTTGTGTTTTGTATGCGCTCCTTTGTATGTTAAACGATATGATTCTACTGGTTTGTAAATACTTGTCCTTAGGTAGTATTTTAACTTTAGTTTTCTCTTCACATACGCAATATTTTAAGACCTGTGTGGCCTGTCTCTTTTGTGGGTGATTTTTTTCTATGAACAAAAACTTAGATGTAATGATGCTGGAGTGGCTGAGGTTAAAGAGGAAGAACGTCCCTGTTTTAGTGTTTATTTCTCAAATTTTTTAATCCATCTGGAGTTAAAGTTATGTCAGTATATAGTATGAATTAAGGCTGGGAATTGATTTTTTTTTCTTCTAATTTGCTAACCAACTGTCCTAATGCCATCCGTGGAATAATTCTTCCATTCCCCATTGATCCAAGATGCCTTTCTTATCATAAATTACATTTTTATATGTTCCAGGGCCATCCGTCCTGTTCTATTGATCTCCCTGTTCATTCCTATGCCAATTCCATGGGGGTTTAATTATAGTTGAAGGGATTTTTAAGTCCTCTATTTCAAGAACGCCCAGCAGAGCTAGCACATTTGTGTGAACATAAAGGTAAGGTCAATGGATACTTAGAAAGGCCCAAGGATTTTGTTCTTGCTTATGTCTGAGCCTGAGAAGGCCACAGAATGATTGCTGTTTATTGAAAAGAGGTACCTATAGGTATGGCTGTGCCTTTGAAAGGGGCTCCCACACACTGCATCACCTAGACGGCTCCCACACACTGCATCACCTAGACGGCTCCCACACACTGCATCACCTAGACGGTGCCTAAATGGGCCTCACTATCGCTTACTTCTCTGTCTCAGATTGTCCAGTGTTTTGCGATCTTCAAACATTGGTAGACTATTACTGTTAATATATAATGGGGACCAACCAAAGTGAGGTGAGTCATGTGACTAGCATTGATCAATGAGAGATAAGCTATAGTAACTTTTGTCGCTCCTTGAAAACAGCTTGGATAGTGAATCCGTATTTCACTTTCTTCCTAACGTTAGTCCAGACTCCACAATGCGGATCAGACCGTGTGGGAGAAAAGCTGTAACCAACCGTCAGGGATTTGCAAAATACTACAAACCTTTCTTGTTGTAAGCCTCAGTACTCACTTATTATAGCAGCACCAGTTAGCCCATCCAGACTGGTAACAGAGAGTGAGTCAAAATACTTAGTAGTGGTTGGTACATCATGAATTCTATTAGATGCTTAAATTAAATTAGGAAATTAAAATAGATACCGCTAGGACACCGGTGAGGTACACATGGAATGACTTAACCTTGTGGTTTACTCAAGTGCTTCTCTTTAAAGTGCCAGGGCAGATCTCACATCTTATTGACTGGGTACTGGTTTTCTAACTCAGGAGTTATCATCATTGTGATTCCAAGCTTGATGGTTCCCCCCCACCCCCATCTCTAACACCATGACATGATTTGCTTGTGTCAGAAAATAGAAAGTTCCCCGTATTGCACCACTTCAGTTTGCTGATTTTTTTTTTTCATAGAGAAGTTAAGTCCGAGTGGACACCCCAATATTCTGCAAACTGCCATCACAAATGGTAACATTATTTATCCCACAGATGTATATTATTGTTATGTTTATTTACTTTGTCTTCAAAAAGTTACTGTGTGATATAATCCCAATACACTTTCTTAGCTAACTGGAAGAAAGAGAGTTTGTTTGTTTGTTTGTTTGTTTGTTTTCCTTCAGTGGAAAAAAATGTGACACAGATGACATGAACCTGGGTATGCTAGAAGATGGTACCCTCTTCAACTAAAGAGAAGACAATGGAGCCTGTGGCTGGGAGCCTGGTTTCTGAGTACAACCAGCTTTAACCTCTACCTGCCACCTGCTTGTGGGGGATGGGGAGTGCCCATCAGACAGCAGGCTGCTGTATCTCCACCACCCGCACTTCCCCTGTATATAAAGTAGGGTCTCTGTGAAGACTGACTGAGAAAGCACATGAGAATTACTTAAGCACGGACTCTGGTCCTCCAAGTGAGTGTTGGCTTTTCCTACTAGGACCCTGTAGCTTTTCCTGTTCTCTGGGTGAGTAACCGCATTCAGCTTGGTCTCTGATTTCAGGCTCAGGACAACATCAAGCTTTCTGTAGGATGTCTGACCACTTTGTACCTCCTTCCTGTCAGAGGTCATGTGATTTGTTTGTCCCTGCATCTATCTAGTCTCCATCCTTTGTCAGACATGCCATCGAACAAATCAAAACGAAAACAAGCAAACCAGAAACAAACTCCCCTACCACTGCACCTCCCCGCCCCCAAAGAAGGCCCAGGACCTCACTTTCTGGAGCAGGAGGAAAAGTTTATCTTCCCTTGCAGACCCAGAGGGATGAGGCTCCACTATGACAGTGAGGAATGGCAGTAAATGTCAGGCATGATTGGCGGGACCAGAAAGCTGAAGAATCACAGCTTCAGCTACAAATAGGAAGCAAAGCAAGAGCCATCTTGAAGCAGGACAAGACTGTTCGTTCTTAAAATCTGCCCCCAGTGATGTAACTCCTACACCTGAGCCTGTGGGGGACCTTTGACATCCAAACCAACAGTCTTCATAACTTGAGAACAGTCTTGATTTCCTGGTTCCTTATGCTTCTCACACCTCAAGTAGGACAGTGACTGCCTTAGAACCCCTAGCAGATTGGCGAGTGAACAGATCTAAACCTCTGAAAACTATAGTTGACAAGTCCATATCTGAGCGCCCAATGAACTATTGTGTGTCAGAGCGTTAAGTCCGTGAAGCTCTCTTAGTCGTTGAGCTGCTTGGGGTGGAGTGGGCTACAGGAGGCATGGAGGAGGCCTCGCACCACGCAGAATCTCTGGCCTAGGAGTCGGTGTTTTTTAGGAAGACGGATCTATTTTCTGTTCTCCCAAAAGTGTCTTATGGGCTTGAGTACACTCTTTGTAAAATGTTAAGGTGACAGTGGTAGAGGTGGTTGCCAGGCGATCCTATTTGACAAGTTCACGTGCCAGACTTGTGAACTGGCCAGGAGTTTTAAAAGTCCCCAGCTTTGGGGGAAAAGAGAGGTGAGTGTTTCCCTTCCAGTTTTCAAATGACTGTTATCCTCTGAAAGACAATGAATTCTAAGCAATCATATAGATATAGGTATAGATATAGATGTAGGTGTAGGTGTGGGTGTGGGTGTGGGTGTGGGTGTGGATGTGGATGTGGATGTGGATGTGGATGAGGATGTGGATGTAGATGTAGATGTAGATGTAGATGTAGATGTAGATGTAGATGTAGATATAGATATAGATATAGATATAGATATAGATATAGATATAGATATAGATATAGATATAGATATAGATATAGATATGAAAACCACACTATGTTTGCTAATGCTCGAGCTCCAGGTTCTTTGAAGATAGTGACTTTCCAGGAGAGAGCTACAAGTTGAGGGGCTGAGCAAGATATTCCTTGCTGTTTTAGGTAAACCACAAAGGTTGGATTTGGGGCCGAGTATGGTGGTGCACACCTTTAATCCCAGCACTCAGCCTTGGCAGGTGGATCTCTCTGAGCTTGGGGCCAGCCTTGTCTATACAGTGCTTTCCAGGGCAGCTGAGGCCAGCTACATAGTGAGACCCTGTCTCAAAACACCACCAAAACAAAACGCAAAACCCCAAAATAAAAATATTGGATTTCTGTCCCAGCAAGGAGATAGATGCTCTCTAGGTTAGGTGTGGGCTGCCCCGCCTTCCTCCAGTGCTGCATATGTTGCCAGGAGTCAATGTTGGCTGTAGAAGAAAAAGCCGATGGGGTGGTGGTGGAAGGGGGCTTGATTCTAAATAGAAAAAGGAAGGGATGTTTCTCAGGCCAAGGAATTGGTACAATGTTCTGCTGCTGTAAGTGGCACTTGGAGAAAGGATCAGTTTTGTGTTCTTACAAATATTTTTTAAAACTAATCTTTTGAAATCATGTATACAGTGTGTCTTCACCAGCTTCAGCTCCTCCCCGGACTACCCATCATAACTTCATGACCTCCTCCTTTAGCTTTTATTTAATTTTCAAGCACACAGATTCTAATGAGTGCTGTCCGTGTGTGTGTACCCGTGGAGTCATTCACCAGATCAGGAAAAACCCACCAGTGGGCATACGCCCAAGGAAATGTAACTCCCCGTACCCCTGGCTATCAGTGACTAATAATAGTTCCTCCCTTGAGGGTGGTAGCTCAGGTGTCCCATCAACCCTTCATGCTGTGGTGTTGATTTCCCTGGCTTGGACAGTCTGTCTGTTCCAGGTAGCCAGGCTTGTGTGGTGAGAAGGCTTCTGCCTGGGCAACCAGGGTCCCCTGCTGGGGTTGTGAGGGCAGAAAAGAATGGCATTTTTTTTTTCTCTTTGCTCATTTTAATTTTGAGCAATTTCCGATTTCTACATGTGTGTGTTTCAGATAAACTTCAGACTTGTACAGTAGTGTTTCCGTGGAGCCTTCATTCAGCATCTTCTGATGTAAATGTCTTACGTTACCATGGTGATCAGTTATCTAAGAAATTAATGTTGATACGGTACTATTAACTACAGTAAGTTATTATTCAGATTCTACTCACTTGTCCCAGCACCTTTTTCTCTCTCCCAGGATCCTACCCTGGATCCCGCTGTGCCTTTTGATGTCACATCTCTTTAGCGCTATCTTTCCAGTCAGTGGCAGATGCTAGGTAAGCTTTTGTCTTCCAGAACATTGATGCTTTTTAAATGGGTTATTCTTTTCATGGTGACACTTAATTTAGGTTTGTCAGAAATGGCATACTTATATCTCCTTTCATCTCACCCTATCTGACACAAGGCTCAGCCTGGCTCAGTCCTGATGAGGGCTTTAGTTCTCTTGTAGAATGAGCACTTGGCTTCCCCAAGTTTATATGTTGACACAGAGTCCTCAAGTGATAACATTCAAAGGCAGGGCATTTGGAAGGCCGTCAGGCCATGAGGGTAGAACGCTCACAATTGGCATTAGTATCCTAGGAGGAGATGGAAAAATAAACAATCTCCTTTCTGCTACGTAAGGATCCGGCAAGAAGAGGTCACGTATGAATCAGAAAACAACTTTACCAGGCACCACGCCTGCCATGAACTAACCACGGACTTCCCAGTGCATAGCCATGAGAAACAAGTTTCTGTTGTTTCTAACTTACCTACTTCACGATATTTTGTTATGATTGCTTTCATGAACTATGACAATCTCCCATTTGTTGAGGGAAAGCTATCAGAAAGCTATCAGAAATGTTCATGGACATGAAAAATCATGATGGCATCAGTGTGTACACATTTCTGGTGAGATATGTTGGGGTTATGTAAACAAACTGTTTCTCTTGGCTCCTTCAGAAAGCCTTCACCTTAGACTGGCCTGCAGTCATGACCTCTGGCATTCTAGTGGCCTTATTCTGCCTGCAGAGACCCTGCCTGTGGGCACAATCGCCCCAAAGATGCTTCATCTAGTAGCAAGCCAGAGAAGGCAGCTTTCATTATATGTAGGCCACTTCTCAGGTCATCAGAGGATGAAGGCTGTTCATAGGTCATGGACATGATCCTTTGTCTTTCCAAGGGATTCTTCCATGCCTGTAGCTTTGGGGACATAGGATGGTTCATGTCACTTTGGGTTTTCCCTGTGCTTCTCAATGCTTTCTTAGGAAAGGTCAGGCCTTGTTAAGAGTTCAAGTCCCAGAACTGAAATGGTAGAAAGGCCTTTAGGCTCAACTGTGATCGTATTTCCTGGGGTAGAGAGAGACTCCACATTTGTCTGCAGGGGGGTATGATACCATAGCAGCTAGAAGAGCAGATTCATGTTCATGGTTAACTCAGGGATGTGATTGTATATGGGAAGAAGGCCAGTTAAGGTCCCAGATGCAGTTGCAAAGAGAACAGGCATTTACTCCGTTGCCTACTTAGCCTACGGTGTCTATTTTGTGCCAGCTATTGTAAGCATGCAGCATTAAGGGACATTAAAGAGGTCTCAAGTGTTGCTGGCCTTGTGGGGCTTATATCCTATGAGTGTTAGGAGTGGCAGAGAGATCCCATCTGGAGCAGAAAAGAGAGAAGCACTTGACAGTGCACCATGATGTCCTGGCTATGTGTTACATAGGAGGAGGGAGAACTATAATGTGCTGTGATGTCCTGGCTATGTGGTCCATGGGAGGAGGGAGAGCTATAATGTGCTGTGATGTCCTGGCTATGTGGTCCATGGGAGGAGGGAGAGCTATAACAGGAAAGATGCTGGCTCAAGCCTTCTATCCTGGAGTATTGGGTACTTGGTGTGAGCCACTGAGGAAAATATCTCAAAATTTTAAGTACATTTGGAATTTTGTGTTGGGACACATTCCTAATTATTCTGGGGATGTGCTTGGCCCACTGGCCATAGGTTGAACTTGTCTGCCAGTAAAGCTGCTATGCTCCATTCTTGCCAGATGCCATTGGTAAATGAGTTTAGGACTTCAGGGAAGGACAGGATTGGGACTTCTTGGCATTTATGATGCCTGTGGAATGTGTGTGTGCTTCTGTGTACATATGCGCTTGTGTGCTCGTGTGCATGCATCTGTGTGTGTGTGTGTGTGTGTGTGTGTGTGTGTGTGTGTATACCCAGGTGTATGGCGATACTAGTTGTGGTGGAGTTGTGCAACCTTCTTGCTTGCTTTCTTAGACAAGTGAGGAGCTCCACCCCAATTTCCATTTGCAGGGACGTACCCATGCATACTACCCCATGAATGCCTCACTCCGTATCCTAACCCTGCCAACTGATACTCACAGAAGGACGGCCTGCATTCTGCAGACTGTAAGAGTGGACTTCAAAAATGGTGGGTGGGGCTGACTGTGACAGGAATGGACTGCCCCACAAAGAGGCCCACAGGGTTCTAGAAGACGAGACCTCTTTCTATCCGGTGTCTGGGCATTCCTAAATCCTGACTGGAGTCAAACAACCATTCTTCTGTGCTTTCAAGCCAAGCTCTTGCTGCTGCCTTGCAGGCATTGGTTGACTTGGAAGCATCTTCTGGGGTGGGGGTGTAGATTCAGTCTCATCCTTACAACGCTACTTTAGTAATGTAACAATAATAGAGCATGCTTCAAAAGACACAGATGCGGGGCTCCTTTCCTTATTCAGAGCTTGCTGACTATTTTTAGTTAGTCGGGCACTTTTCACCGCACCAGTGACTATAACGTGGTTCACTCCGATGAAAATCAAATCACTGGAGAGCCAGCCATGTATTTTCCGTCACAGACCATATTTTGGTTTGCATTTTGAAGTGTTTTTATGAATTGGTTTGCAAAACTAATTGAATCAGAGGTGGATTTCGCTCAGTAAGTCGAAGTGCTTTACGAAATAAAATTACCATAAGAAATTGATCTAATTATTTGGCAATTTCTAATGCAAAAAAAAAAAAAAAATCTAATACAGTTTAAAAAAAAAAAAAAATCTCCCGGAGAAGGAATCTCAGACTCTCCCTGAGGCAAAAAGAAAGCTTTTATTTAGTTATCTCTTTGGAGATGCAGTGCTTAGCTTATAAGAACAAGCTTCAGGGTACGTTTTATTGGTAGCTCTAGTTTATACTAGTTTTAAAGGACAAGGCTCCTCCACTCTGCTTTTCTATAGGTAGCATAATTTTATCACTTATAACCATTATCGCTGAGTTAGAAATACTATTTTTGATTAACCCCTTGAATCTTGGTTTTCCCACAGGCGAGAGACTCATTGTTGGGAGGATTTTTAAACTCTGAGGAACCGCGGAGAGATTTCCTTACCGTAATAGAGGAGATCTCCGCCTGATTCAGATCAAATTCTTTTTGCTTCGTGGAGAGTTCTCGGAGAGACACGATTGTCTTGGGTGCACCTTATATCAAGTCTGAACTCTGCTATGGTGACTCAGGGATTTGAAGAGACGGGAAGAGCTTCTGTTGTGGCTGGCAGAGCTTTAGGGAGGGAATTGGGGATCTGCTCGTTGCTGTTAAGACCCTACCCAGATGCCTCCTTGTCTCTGAAGTTGATATAGGCATGTGCCTTCCCTTTAGCTGATCGTCCCCAGGCTTTCTTCTTTGGACTTTATCTCTCTCCCAGGGGTGTCACCGAGGGCTTACCTTACCCTTTGACTTGAGCTTGTCCTTCCATATCCCGGGAGTTACAGAATCTCTATGTAAGCAATGTTTTCATGCTGCCAATATGACTTCCAAGAGCACCGGCTTGGCGGTCTACCCTGCCCTCCGGGACACTTCAGACACTCAGAGATGCGCTCAGATGCAGGCACTGCATGGGGAGTCCATAGTTCTTTCTTGTAGCAGCCATTTGTGTATCGTGTATACGAGATCTAGACTCCCAGTCCTCCGACCAAAGCCACAGTGCATTCAACTGCTTCTCAGAAGGGGAAAAAAGGTTTCCTCACTAACACACTCCCTAGAGAGGAAAGGACTGTAGGACAGAGATAGCAAAGAGACGGCTGGCCATTGCCAGCCCTGGCTAGTTAGCCGTGTTGCTCCTGGGCACGCGGTTGAGGGGAGTTCTAAGAGTTCCGTAAAAGAAGACTGACAGGGATACTGTGACGGTGCTCTGGAAGTTATGGTGGGTGGTCATGGTGATTCCCAGGAACATATGTAGTACTGCGGTTGAAAAAGAAAAGAGATGATAAAACCAGAGACCCACCTGGCATCCATGCTTATTTTATTGAGGCACAGAGGACGGATCCTGGGGCACAAGGGACTGGGCTGAGGAGGATGTTGAGCCACGGAATATACTTGGAAAGAATTGGGCAGGGGAGGAAGCTGTGGAGGGAGTTGAAGTGGGGAGGAAGCAACAGAATCACAAATCATCCAGACTCACACAGCCTGGGTGGGGGATGGGGATGGAAGCCCATCCAGACTTAATTCCTCTCTATATCTCCGTCTGTCGCTTTGGTAAGATCATACATCCCTAAACAATACAACCCTGTTTCTTCATGGAAAGAAAAAGAAAGAAAGAAAGAAAGAAAGAAAGAAAGAAAGAAAGAAAGAAAGAAAGAAAGAAAGAAAGAAAGAAAGAAAGAGAGAGAAGAAACAATGCCCTACTCAGCCCAGTAATAATCAGTTAACTTCCAGTGAACATGGTGGACTGCATAGAGGTCATTGCTACAGGACTCTTTGATGTCTGAGCAAATGCTTGCAAGCTGAAGGAAAGAACAGTAGCCAGAAGGATGAGGGAAGTTGACTATAGCAACCAAGAAACTCTGGAACTAGAAACGCACATGGGCAAGACAGTGGCATTAAATTTGGAAACCAAGGAAATATGATTTCTAGCCAGAAATGAAGGGCAAATAGCTGACTAATGGTTTGACTACTTTAAATTTTCTGAAGATTTGTAACTTCTCTTTACCACTCCGTCTAGCCCTTTATCTCAGAGCTCTCTAAATAAATAAATAAATAAATAAATAAATAAATAAATAATGCTTACCTCATACAGTACTGGTTCATTGCCTGGGTAACTAACAAGTTGTCTGCCCCTTAACTGATGGACTGTTTGGTTGTTTCCAATAAAGATAGACTAAAGAAACAATCATATGAAATGAAACAATAGACTTACATGACGAGAAGACCCAGTACCGTAAAATAGTCACTAACTCTGGAAGGGAGGAAGGGGACAGACATGGGACACGGAGGTTTATCTGCATTTGTTTAGTTTTATTTTTAAAAAGAAATCGAAAACTGGAAATATAATAATTATTAATAAATTCAGTTTTATATGTACATCAGTGAGAAAGAGAAAAAAAAATTTTATTTGATGTGTGTGTGTGAGTGTGTGTGTATGCACCACATACATGCAGGTAGCCAGAGAGGCTGGAAGAGGGCATCAGAGTCCCTGTAACTGTTGGTGTGAGTGCTGGGAGCCAAACGTTGGTCTTTTACACAAGAGTAGCAAGGGCCCTTCAATGCTGAGCCACACTTCCCGCCTCAGAAGAAAATGTTGCAGTTATACATGTGGACAGGTTGCCGTCCACTAACCTACCAATGTCAGTTCAGGATTTTCACAGCAACAGGAAGCCACAGCACGGCCCATGAGACTTGCTGCTCAACTCCTGGACACAGGGACTGTTAGCAAAGACCTGTGAAACCTTGTCGTGACAGCCCTCTTTTGAGATTTGGAGCCCAGGGAGAAACATATAGCTGTGAGACCTTATTCCTGATTAGAAGAGCCTTAGCTAATCTAGAACAATATAGGAAAGACCATGCAAGCTTCTATTTTAGTTGTAGCCTGTTACTGAATAGCAAGGAGGGGGTTTGTCCTTTGCAGCCAGCCACTCCCTGATCAAGGTTTCGTCACAGTCAGTGAGTACTTCCATGTGACAGTTTTATACCCCTAACTTAAGCCTCCTTCCTGGTGGCCTTGGGTTGGTTGTGTTGGTTGACGTGAGACATGGATATGTGACGATGTAGGTCTGTTACCTTCTGTTGTTGAAAGCCGATCTGCTTTATTCACTGCGAACTATGTTTAGCCTTATCATTAAATGGAGGAAGGCAAACTGCAGACACACAGCAGCTCTATTTGCTCTAAGTGACTGGTGCAAACTTAGCACCTACCTTGCAGATTTCCTTTGTAACAACCAGGCTCTCAGTTTGACTCCCAACCCCACAGTTCTGGCCTTTGGATGCAAAAATATTTTTTGAAAGGAATTTCTTTTAAAATGTGATAAACCAATATGATAACCTCGTATAAAGCTTGTCAAGCAGAAAAAAAAAAAAAAAAAAAAAAAAAAAAAAAAAAAAAAAAAAAAAAAAAAAACAGGGAAGCAAAGAGTCCTTGATCCGAGCCTATAAATGTCACAATTAACCTTTTTCTTTGATCATCCAGTTATTTTTTTCAAATAAATCTACCATAGGACTTTAACCATAGTAGTATGAAAATGTGGGCAAATTTCTCAAATTTTATACTATATTATAATTTTGTTACAGGCAAGAACAAGGTATGACCCCCACCTAATTCTCTATTTATGTGTTTTGACAGAGATAAATTTAGGTTTATAGAAGAGTTCCAAAGGAGTGGAGAGAATGCCTTCATGCCTTGACTCAGTTTCCCCTCATATTAACCCCTCCAGTCCCCTTGGGACACTGGAAGTATCATTCTGTCAAGGAAGCTGCAGACACGATCCGGATTTGGTAGTCTCTCCACAAGTGCTCTTTTCTGTTGGAGAATCCATTCCAAGGTGGCACACGTGCTTGACGAAATCCCACTTGAGTGTTTGTGCACAGTCTGCCTGGGTGATGTAGTATAATCGACCTGGCTATTGTCCCGTTTCTGCACATTTAGATTGTCATGGTGTCTGTGACCCAAGAGAGGCTCTGGGAAGCATCCTGCTGGTGCAGGTTTCTCTTCGTTTAAGATTCTCCCCTCAGAGGGGGCTCATCACCCTTCTGGGTGACAAAAGACAGGACAGTCACAACTTTGCATGCATACACACTCAGCTACACTGCCGCACCTGACTATCAGGAGGTGGTGTGTGCACACACCCTTCAGCATTCTTTACTCTTGCTTCAGCTTCGTTTCATAGGCAAAAAACACCAACATTTCAGTTCTTAAAAATTGTCTTTCATAACTCACAAATTTGAATATTTCCCTGTGAGTTTTTACTGGCTATACTTCTTGTGTAAGTTCTCTCTTCATATCTTATTTATTAAGGTTTCAGTATGTTTTTTATCAATATTTATGAGTTTCATAATAAAGATATCCCATGGCCTGCCATTTAGCAGCAATTACTTACCCCTCAAATCTGCCGGTTTGAAGTTTCCTTTTGTAATTTTTGAAATGCGTCATGAAAGTTTCATGATTTAGAATCAACTAGTTTTCTTTTGATTTATTTTTTAACCTCTTTTAAGCCTGGAGAGTTTCCCCTCAAAAGATAATAAACAAACAAACAAACAAACAAACCTGATTTTGAGATCCATGTGTGTTCTATAACTTGATTTCCCAGGTGTCACAGGTTCATCTGGAATATTTTTGGTATTTGGTCCAGATGTCTGTCATGGCTACCTTCCATGCCCAATCCTACCTCCATAGACTGCAGCAGAAGGTCATACATGCTTCCAGCTGACTGAGAGACATACACTCCTTTTTCTCTGTGACCCCAGGCAGAATCCCTGTAGCTATCCGGATCCCTCCCTCCTGCTCACTCCCATGTACACTCAGTTCTTTATCCCAGGTGTGTGTGTGTGTGTGTGTGTGTGTGTGTGTGAGAGAGAGAGAGAGAGAGAGAGAGAGAGAGAGAGAGAGAGAGGAAAATTTGGTGTTTCTTCTTCTGCCTAGAATACTTTCTTCATGCCCATTTTGTCTGCCTCATTGTTAAAATCAGAAAGAACCTGAGAAGTCTTTGCTGGGTACAAAAAAAAAATCTCTACATACCCGTCAACAGTAATGGTCCTCAGACCCAATTGCAAAGTCCTGTTATCTTGTTTGTGGGGCCACATCTTTTCATTCTTACTGAGACCTCACTGGCTGACCCAGTCCCTTATACATATAGGAAGTTCAATTTATATTTGTTGGATGTGTTGAAAGAAAAAAAGAAATGAAGGAGAAGGACAATGAAATATGAGTCACACCAGTGCCCAGCAAGGTTGGATGTAAATTCTGTCCAGAGAGTATGACAGTAAAAAAGACAGATTGCTGGACTTCATGTTTTTATGATACCAACTTGAGTGGTGTGGGTTGACATTTTCCCTACCTATTTTCACTGTCTGTATAGGAACCATTACTGTAATGCAAAGGCTTAGAACCACACACACACACACACACACACACACACACACACACATACACACACATGGTGTATCATCATTCACTCACTGGATATGAACTAGGTTCTACTAATCAAAGATACCCTTGGGAGACATAGAAAGCAAGGCAGTGGCAGAGGCCACTCTCCTGCTGTCAGGCCAGGTCATCAGAGTATGAGAACTCATTATTCTAGCATCCATCACTTGCTCAGATATCTGGAAGTGGCTGTGGTACCAGTATTAACAGTGGGAGAATAAAAATTTCCGGGTTCTGAATCCCTGATATAATGTAGAACTACTGCCCAATTCTTTCCTTCCTTCCTTCTTTCTTTTTTATTCTCTGTCAGTCTATTTATCATTATATATCTATCATCTACTTATCTGTCTATCATCAATCTATCTATTATCTATCATCATTCTATCATCTATCATCTGTCTACCTTTCTATTTATCATTGTATATCTATTATCTGTCATCTATCTATCATCTATCTATTATCTATTTATCTATTATCTATTATCTCCATCATTATCTACCTATTATAACAATTGATGGAAACTACTAACCTTCATTTCTCTGACCGTCTACCACCTTCTATAACTATCTCTTTTTTTTAAAGATTCAAGGGTGTTTTCTAATTTATGGACTGAACCATTACAGACATATTAGGGATATGATAAGCAACCCCCTCTTCCTGAACTACACATCTTGTTTCAATCCATTTTAACTTTTCCCAGTGCATAGGAAGGATGCTAATCCTATGTCTCCAGATACAGTCATGCCATTCCATTTCTGAAGGACTGACAAGCCATTTCCACTTTCTTTATCCTCATCTGCCATCATTGAGATTGTCTAGGAATAGACCTTTTTAACCAGCAGTGAATGTGGCCAGTAGTGGCAATTATACCATCAGACCCAAGAATAAAATTATAGTAAGAAAATGTAGTTGAGTTAATAGCTAAGATCTTTAACCTATCAAAAGTTCTCCTAAAACAATGAGGACAAAAACTCAATTAAAAAAAATTAAAGCCGGGCGTGGTGGCACACGCCTTTAATCCCAGCACTTGGGAGGCAGAGGCAGGCAGATTTCTGAGTTCAAGGCCAGCCTAGTCTACAGAGTGAGTTCCAGGACAGCCAGGGCTACACAGAGAAATCCTGTCTCGAAAAAAACAAACAAACAAACAAACAAAAAACAAAAAACAAAATTTAAAAGACACAAAAATAAATATCTAGCAAAAGTATAAAATACTTATTTTTAAATAACATATGACAGTATAAAGTATTTAATTTTTAAAATTAAGTCTACAAAGGTGTTTGTTTTGTTTGGAGACATGGCCTCCACGTTTAGTCCTAACTGGCCTAGAACCCATGCTGTTGACCTGTCTATCTTTGATCTCACAGACTTGCCTGCCTCGGTCTTCCTAGTGCTGGGATTAAAGCCATGCACCATCACACCTAACACAAAGGTTTTCAGTTTTCAGAGCTTGGGCGCTCACTCAGAAGTCTGCTGCTTCTCTGGCATCTTCAAAGTCCCAGGTTCGATCTGCAGCGCTACCCCAAAGTCACAGAGGATGCCTCGAGCTTTTCGTGGACATTTACGATTCACAGCAAAACTGAGACTAAGGTGAAGAGATTGTTTATATACCCTTACCTCTACATATGCTCAGACACCCCCCCCCCATTATAAACAGCCCCCACCAGAGAGGTACATTTGTTCCAACCGCTCTGCTTCCAATCAACTCTCAGCTGAAGTTTACAATTCACATTAGGACTCATTATTCCAGTTGAATATAACATCAGTATGGCTAGCTATATAATGGTATGTATGTACCTCATTTTAGTATCATATAGCAATGGTTAATACTATCTATCATCTTGATTGGATTGAGACAGACTCTTGGGGGCTTCATACGTCACACTATGGATGTGCCTCTGACAGTGTTTCCGGAAAAGATTAACCAAGGAGAGAAAGCCCTCCTTGAATGTGGCTGACCATCCCAACGGCTGAAGGTCCAGGTAGATAAGGGGGCGGGAGGATATAAAGCTTGCTAGCATAAATGTTCTCTCTCTCTCTCTCTCCTTCCTGACCTCCATGAGAGGAGATATCACCTGATATTCTGATCTATCACCCTCCACACCATGATGGTCTGGAGTCTCTGAAACTGTGGGTCAGAATCCTTCCTTCTTTTGAATCCTGTCTCTTGAGTACATGTCACATACAGAATAGTGTAACTTGTAAAAATTCATCTATTCATCCCTAACTCTCCACAGATTCCTGGCAGTCAGTCACACTTCTACTGTCTGCAGAATGCCAACTATCTGGAATCCCTCAGTCTGTAGCCTTTCCCAGACTGACTTCCCTCACTTAGTAATACCCATTTGAATTTCTTCCATGGCTCTTTGTCATAGAATACCCCATCTATTTTGGGTACCAAATAATATCCCATTATCTGAATGTATGACAGTTTATTTATCCATTCAGCTGTCGAATGACATCTTAGTTATGTCTAAGATTGAGCAAGCACGAATAAAGCTGCCATAGATGTATGTGCATAGCATTTTGTGAGAACAGAAGGTTTTAGCTTCTTTAAATAACAAGAGGTTCACAATGCTGGATCTTATGGTAAGGTCATTTTTCTAAGAAACCGCCAACAAGCTGTCTTCCAGTGTGATTGTGGCAGTTTGAATTTCCATCAGCATGAATGAGAGATTGTTTTTAAAACTGGGGACTGAACTGGCTTCACAACAGATGCGAATCCTGGTCATAAAGCCCTACCCTCTAATCCCCCCCTAAAGGGCGTGCTTTGTGCTAAGGTTCAGCAGACAATTTTGGGAAGCACTATATACCCAGCACTCCTCTTATGTTTTATCCTGAGACTAAGTCTCACTAGGTTGCCCAGATGGGCTTAAAACTTCCTCTGCAGTCCTGACCATGATCTTCCAGCCTTAGTTACAGAGTAGCCAGGGTTCCCAGTACATGTTACCAGTCCTGCCCGAGCTGGAGTTCTTGTTGCTTCCCATTCTTGGGAGTGCTTTGGATTTGGCCATTCTCGTAGGTATAGATGGAGACTGTTTAAATGCTCATTTCTTTCTTAATGTGTTGGAGCCGTCTTTCATGTGCTTGTTTGCGCTCTGTAGGTCTACCTTCATGGATTATCTGTGACATGTGTTAAAAAAAAAAAACTCAATTATTTTTTTAGAGTGAACACTAAGAGTTCTGTGTTTGTAGTTTTTTTTTTTTTCAGTTGCTGTAACAAAATATGATAAGCTACGCCATGGCTTATAAAGAATAGAAATTTGTTTTTCACTCTTATGGAAACTTTTGGGTATGGGACATGTCTGCAAGATGGAGGGTGCCGGCGGGAAGGCCTTAGTGGAGATGCCCTTATCTGGGATGTAGGGTGTCGAAAGTCCACAATCGTGTCACAAGAGATTGTCTATAAAGGCATCCCTTAGTCCTCCTGCTCAACTCTCATATGGCAGAAGGGGAGGTGGAGGTGGGGTAGTTTTTTTTTTTTACTTTATGTATATGAGTACACTGTTGCTCCCTTCAGACACACCAGAAGGGGCCACTGGATCCAAATATAGATGTTTGTGAGCCACCATGTGTCGCTTTTAACCTCTGAGTTGTCTCTCCAGCCCAAGGATTCTTCTCTAAAACCACTGTACCATTTTTCTTGTCACCCACTGTGACAAGATGCAGGACAGAACAACTTAACAGAGGGAAGTTTCTTTTGCTCACGCTCTCAGAAGATTTAGCACATCACGTAAAGCCTGGAGGAGTTCAAGATTGTAAGAACCGACCTTATCTCCAATGATCGGGAAGCAGGGGGCTTAGGGTATCACTAGAAGCAGATGTATCTCTTAAAGCTGTCCCCAGAAGCCTATATCTTATGGTTGGGCCCATGTCCTAAAAGTTTTATAGCCTCCAAAACTGTACCAGTAGCTTAGGCCCCAGTGTTCAAACTCGTGAGACTTTGGGGAACATTTCAAATGCGAAACCATGACAGGACTGAGTCTGTTCATGAGCCTGTCCCCTCCCCATCTAATCACTGCCTAAATGCCATTAGTTGAAGCTTACATTCAAGATAAACTGGGGGAGGGGCACATTTATCATGTAGATTCTATATATTTACTAATAGCCCGTGATCAGATGTACTGAGTACAAATCGTCTTTTATAGTCCTGGCTTGTCTTCTACTCTCTTGACCATACTTTTGCAGAGTAGAAATTCTGGCGTGCTAACATTTAGACCCAGAAAGCCCACGTTGCTTATTCAGAACATGCCCTGCATCACCATAAGCTTATAAATTAGTTAATTTCTCACATATAAGTTTGGTTCTCACAAGTCTTTAAAAATATTGACTCTCTTAAGTTGGCAGTTCTCAGCAAGTTTTCCAAGGTGTCAATTGTTCACCTAGATTTATTGGACCTGGTCAAGATGTTCTTGTTTTTTCCAGCTGTCTGAGAGAATGCTGCTATTGTTCAGTGGAGAGGCATTAACAAGGCTACTGAACATTAACAATGTTGCTAACTATCCTTCCTGACTGTAGGAGTGTTCGCTATCAGCTACCTAACTCACAATGTCAATAGTATCAACAGACAATTGAGAAATTGTCTTAGGTCCAGGAATTCTAAGAAATTATTCGGATTTATTAGAGTGCATGTGTATTATAATTCTGAAAGATACCGACCCTTGAAATACTTGTTTATGCATGTGAGAAATCACATATAGAACTTCTGTTCAGCATTTTCTTTTTTTTCCCAATATTTTATTAGGTTTTTACTTCATTTACATTTCAAATGCTATCCCCAAAGTCCCCTATACTCTCCCCCACTCTGTTCCCCTACCCACCTACTCCCACTTCTTGGCCCTGGTGTTCCCCTGTACTGGGGCATATAAAGTTTGCAAGACCAAGGGGCCTCTCTTCCCAATGATGGTCGACTAGGCCATCTTCTGCTATATATGTAGCTAAAGACACGAGATCTGGGGGGTACTGGTTAGTTCATATTGTTGTTCCACCTATAGGGTTGCAGACCCCTTCAGCTCCTTGGGTACTTCCTCTAGCTCCTCTATTGGAGGCCCTGTGTTTCATCTGATAGCTGATTGTGAGCATCCACTTCTGTGTTTGCCAGGCATTGTCATAGCCTCACAAGAGACAGCTATATCAGGGTCCTTTCAGCAAAATCTTGCTGGCGTATGCAGTAGTGTCTGCGTTAAGTGAAACTTCCTAAACAGCCTAGGTGCCCATTGAGTAGGCTGATGGTTAATGTACGAATGAGCTCTTTATGGGAGTGTTGTAGGCTATGTGACCTCTACCCACCTTTCTACAATCCTGCAGTCCTTGTGAATGCCCTCTATTTTGTGCACAGACTTGGTATAAGATTAAATCCCAGGACTTCTTTCATTCTGGTATACCTGGTCTTGAAAACTAGGAAGGACTAATCCTTTCTCTGTCACCCCAATGGTGAGTAGTCACATGGCCTGAATTTGGATGATCAGATGCATCTTTGAGCCATGAGCCAAGTAGAGGCAGATAGATCATTGGAGGTTTAAGTTCCTGAGTGAAGGTATCTATGGGAAGGGGATGGGGGGGGGGGGGCTTTCCTGGTCTCATAGTTCTTGCTAAGTGAATCAAGCTTCTATTAATTCATCTGAAAACCTTGAGTTCTGTTACTGGAAACATTGGTGAAATAGTTAATTACTTAATTACTCAGGAAAGAATCAGAACAACAAGGTGACAGATGCCTGAAGACATTTTTAAAGCATTTATATAATATCAAGTTAACAGTAGTATAATAAGATTAGCTGAACATTTTCCCTGGCCTTCCTGAACCATTAATACAATTCAAGTAATAAAACCATTGAGGTCATGAGGGGGGATGAAAGCATTGGTGAACAGCCTCTGAAGTAGGAAATTGGCCCATTTAAATAGATACATTAGATTTCTGTACGTTGCAAATACTCTGATAAATTGAAGAATTCTATGCCATTGTTAAAAGAAAAGCGCATGTGGGCACACTAGGAAGGGAATCCAGACAGAGTCTTGCTAAGTAGCCTTGACTAGTCTGAAGCTGGCTCTGTAGACCAGGTTGGCCTTGAACTCAAAGACATCCATCTTTCTCCCCCTTCCAAGCACTGGGTTTAAAGGTGTATGCCACCACAGCCAACAAGGAAATCAAATGTTTGAGCATTCATTCTCTCAAGGGATGTTTGCTGAGCTTGGATCATTTCCTACTCTGTATGCTAGACAGGACAGAACTGATTTCTGCCCTCATGGAATGTTATTTAAAATAGTGAATTACGGGAAATAAAAGTGTCTAACAATGGTGGAGTAACAAATACTGTTTATTGTGGAAATGAGTATGCTATAGAAGTATTTAGCGTCATTAAAAATAATTATTTTAATGATGGAAAATTAAGTAAAATAAACTATAACATTATGAGCATGTGCACATATATACATAATCACTAAATTATAAATGAAATTATATATAACTAAAATTATATGTATCATGAACATACAGAATAATTTTTTAATTGTATGTGACCAAGAGAAGGTCCTACTAAAATGCTAACAGGACTCGTTTCTGAATGATAAGATTGTGGGCCTGTGTGTGCTCTAAATCTTGACAACTTTCATATGCTGTTTTAGAAGTATAAAATATATTATTTATGGTCATAAGATTGTTTTAAGAGAAACAGATACTGTGCTAGTTTCTCTTCCCGTTGCTGTGATAAAGTACCCCGATAGAGAAAGGGTTTATTTTGGGTTATTGTTCCAGGTTATAGTCCATTAATGCAAGTAAGTCAGGGCATCAGCTAGTCATATTACAACCCCAGACCAAAAGCAGAGAGCTTTGAATGCATGCTTCCTTGTGCTCAGCTATTTATTATTTATTTATTTGTGTTTGCCTTCATGTATATCTGCTCGCCTCATTCATACCCTATCCCTCAAGGCAAGAAGGGAGTGTTGGATCTCCTGAAACTACAGTTACAGAAAATCATGAGCTGCTATTGGGTGCCAATAACTGAGCCCAGGTCCTCTGTCAGAGGAGAAAGTGCTCTTAACTATTTAGCCATCTCTCTAGCTCCATTTTTCTCTACTCTTTCACAGTTCAGGATCCAAACTCAGGGAAAGGTGCTACCCATAGAGAATGGGTCCTCCTACTTCAATTAACATCATTAAGATAACTACAGATAAACATGCCCACAGCCCAACCTGGTCTAGACAATCCTTCAGACTCCCTTCCCAGGTGAATCTAGAGTGTGTCAAGCTGATAATTAAAATTAACCATTGCAGGACCATATTTTCAAAACAACCCCTAAGACTATATTAACTATATACACAGATACATGTTTGTAACACGCATACACAATGTATATGTTATAAGTAGATTAAAAACTGATCATCTTATTAGACCCTTTTCAAATTCTAATGGGAATGTCATAGAGATTGGCTTATTCCATCATGAACTGTAAATCCCATTTTGCTGGTCTCTGATGAACACAAGTTACAGAATAAATGAAAGGCTAATTTCATTGCCTCACTTTCTCTACCAGCGGCAGGCTGGGAGTCAGCAGTCAAGTTCTGGTGAGGTTGTCTGAGACCAGTGTGGTGTATAAGAGGATGTTGCATTGTCCTTAACTACAGTCTTCATCTATGAGCATACAGTCAGATCTTGTTTGTGTGATACTTAAGAAGGGGTACACGAAGCATCTAACACAATCTCTTTTGTCTGGGGCAGGCAAGGTGGGACCTCCTCTTGACATCAAGCTGGGAGCCTTGAACTGTACAGCCTTCAGCATCCAGTGGAAAACACCAAAGCGTTCTGGTAGCTCCATCATTGGCTACACAGTGAGTACAGGGGCATGGAGGATTCTGCAATGTGTGTGTGCATGTGTGTGTATATACATGTTTGTACATATATGTGTGAGCATGCATGTGTGTGTGCATTCATGTGTCTGTCTGTCTGACTATCTGTCAATTTTCACCATGTATATCTCCTGCACAGGTTAAGTCTCCCTTATCTGATTGGGATCAGAAATGTTTTGAATTGGGGATTGTTTTTCCCTTCAGATTTCAGAGCATCTCCGTACTACATAGTTAGATATCCTGGGGCTAGGACCCAAAACTAAACCCAAAATCTAATAACAGTTCATATGTACCTTACACATACATATAGCAGGAGACAATTTTATATACTTCCAGTGTATCTAAGTTTTCACTCGCCATGTGAAGCCAGGTGTGAAATTTTACTTTTTTGTGTGTTTTGGGGTCATATCGGCACTCAAAATGTTTCAGATCCTGAAGCAGTTCAGAGTTTGATTCTTGTAATATACTCACCCTGCTTTTGACCCCTTACAGCAATCCTCTTGTGTTAATGACTGTGTCATTCTCCTCTGGTGACCTGGTGACACACTTCATCCACTGGGATCTATGCAGTCTTTTTGGTATACTGCAAAGGGAGATCAAAACAGGTAGAATGCATGGTTCCTGCTACCAGCTGCATCGCATCAAACTTAGATGATAATACCGGAAGAGAAAATCACAGGACATCACTAACAGGATCTGAGTTAAGGGAGCAGGGGAACGTTCGGTCCTATGTCCTAGGCCAGCAGGGGAACGTTCAGACTATGTCCTAGGCCAGCAGGGGAACGTTCGGTGACTATGTCCTAGGCCAGGAGAGACAACAAACTAGGCTGAACGATTGCAGTTCACCAAAATATTTTTTCTTTGAATAGTGTTTTTAGAAATGAGTTAACTCTAGAAGTTGGGATATTTCAGACATCTGAAATCTCTGTGATACTGGGAGAGCTGGCCATACCAAGCTCACGATATCCTGCCTCTAGGCGGGGAGTACTTCATCTGGGGTGGAGAGAAAGCTGTTTGTCCCCCCTTGCGTTCCCCCATTGCCTACCAACTTTGTTTCACCGCAGAGCAGAGGTTGTGCGTGCTCCATGTCCTCTGGTCTTCTTAAAGTAGAAATCTATCTTGAGACCATCTTAGGGTTTCTGGTGCTATAATTCTACATCATGACCAAAAGCAACTTGGGGAGGAAAGGGCTTATTTCATCTTGTAACTTTCAGGTCACAGTCCATCACTGAGGGAAGTCGGGGCAGGAATCTAGCAGGGCAGAGACCTGGGGCTGGGAACTGAAGAAGAGGCCATGGAGGAGTTCTGCTTACAGGATTATGCAACCTGCTTTCTTCCAGCGCCCACAACCACTACTCACAGTGAACCTGGCCCGTCCACATCAATTACCACACAAGAAAATACACCATAGACATGTACAGGGGTTAATCTTATAGGGGCATTTTCTCAGTTAAGGTTGCCTTTTCAAAAACGACTGTATCTTGTGTCATCCACAAACATGAGAAATGGTTGCCCCAAGAAGATTGTATTTTGGGGGGAGGGGGAGGAGCTGAGTCCAGCTCTACCCATTCTTCCTCACTGTGGGGGTCTTTCTCCAAGCCTGTGCAGGTTTGTGGCCCTACTAGATACTACCCTTTAGTCACAGGGACCTAGTAATTATGAGGCAAGGTGACATACCACCATAGCCACACCCTTTCTGAATGTTTTTGAACTTTTGATGTTAGGGAAATGTTGCCTTTATTCTCACCATGGCCTCTGCTTCTTTCCAAGGTGTTTTACTCTGAGGTTGGTTCAGATAAGTCCCTGCGGGAGCGGTCACACAACGTCCCTGTTGGCCAGGATGCCCTAATCACTGTGAGTATTTCCATAAAGGCATCAGGGTGTTTGGGACCTCAGGGAAGCACAGATAGATTTCTGGCTTGCTACATGTACTTCAACGTACGTAATAATCACAAGGGGTTTGCATTAGCGTTCTCAAAGGTTTCCTATATGCACTACTCTGGAAACATACCCCTCCCTCTAGAAAGGCAGGCATTTGATGCAAGGGTCCATCCCAGACACAGACGCAAGGGTCCATCCCAGATGACACACTTCCTCCTTCCCTGAGTGGAATCAGCCACACGAAGGCCTCCCCACTCCACTCTCCTTTTCGTCATAAAACTCAACGCTGACACTTTTGTAATCTCAATAAAACTTTATAAATAAACATGACACATCTGTGAGTTCCCAACTGGCAGAAAAAAATGATGTAATTTGAAATGTATATCCACATGGTCTGTTGTTTATTTTATTATCCCAGCCCGGCATGTGTCAACTTCTTCCATTTCTTGCCAGGGTCTCTCAGGGTGAGATTTTTTTGCTTTTGGCTTCTTCTGGTACCTCCCCACCCCCACATTCTTCCTTCCCATTCTGCTCCTTAATCTACAGGCCGAAGCTTCAGAATCGCTCCATAAAGCATGACACCGGTGCCTACAAACAACAGTGTCATGATGGCCCTGGTGGCACTGTCTGTCACTCCCATTTAATAAGTGCCTGCTGAGTACAGCACAGCCCGGAACCCATTTGTCATCTTCGATAAGTCGCTATTACTTATTAAGTGTCTGTCACCACCAGGCACAGTCCCTCCTGCTTTATGTTTGTTTTCCTGTTTAATCTTCACAACTCTCCCATGACCTCATTCTGCTGACAGGAATGCTGAAACAGAGAGGTGAAGTAACTCCCCCAAATTGTATATCACGGAGAACCAGCATTCACCTGCACACCTCTGGTGGAGGTCTGAGCCACAGACCTGTCTCATCTTTACTAACACTCTCATGACCTGGGAGGACTAGCTATGCACTTCAGCTTGCTTGTATCATTAGCCTCTGAAGCCCTCAGCCCCAGCCTGTGGTTCTCTCTGCCCTAAGTTGGAAGAATAGTATCAGGCATTGGGCTTTCCTGTCAGTTTCTAATATTCCAGCTTCTTGCTGTTGTAACAGCTAGCCTAGTGCCTTCTGTATGTCCACTGCAAGATATCATGTTATCCTTGTTTGGGGACAGTATTCATTGGGTTAGATTTATGTAAGAAACCACCTGGGACTTTCTATAGTTCCATTGACCCCATCAAAGAGTGGGTATTTTTCCTAGTAGTGTCCCCCACCAATCTCCTGTGTTTCAAGGCTTGCTCTTCTACATAAAACATTGTCTGACCCAGAGCTTTGAAACTGAGAGTCTGCCTGGCACAGGGGACCTGGGCTATACAAGTGACTCCATGAGAGTATGTCAAAGCAGGTGTCAAATACAAGATCAGGAGCTGTGACACTGGGCTTCTGGAACTACCCCTCCCATTTGCAGGTTAGAATGCTGGCCAAAGTGACTTTGTCTAAGATTCAGCTTTGTCCCAAAGAAAGAATGCAATAATCAGATGCACCGAGAGTAGACGAATCTCTGTCATAAACGCCTCTCATAAAATATCATGAAGGAGTTTGATGTCATGTCTGATGCTCTGATGTTAACTATACTCCTTCTGTTCTTTACATCTAGGCATTAAGGTGTCCTGGCAATTTCTAGTATTCCAACATCTTGCTGATGTAACAAGTGGCATGGTGGCTTCTGTAAGTCCACTGCAAGATAACATGCAGTCCCTATTTAGGGACAGCATTTAGGCTTGGGAAAATTCAGTCTGGCCTGCTGGCATGTAATCACACCTACATGGGAGGCTGAGGCAGGAGAATGCCAGTTTAAGACCTGTTGGACTACATAGTGAGTTCAATGATACACCGTAAGTGTATGAAGGTCATGATTCAAAAGGAAAGGAGAAAGAAGGGAAATGAAAAGGTAAAGGTGGGGAGAGTGGCCGAGGCAATAGCCCAGTGGTAGGGTGCTTGACTAGCATGTGAGAGGCTCACCGTTCAAACCATAATATATAAAACAAAACAAAGGAACAAAACATACTCCAATAAAACAATTAGAGAGCAGTATAACACCAGATGCCATTAACCTGATATTTAGGAGACAGGATTTGAAAGGGATAGATAAATATTGACACGAGCAGTCAAGAGATAAAACTTGGGGCTAGAAATCGAAACAGAACTTTCTAGAAAGTCAGAATCAAAGGAATACCATCCCAGTGGGAAGAAATAGTTTGAACATTAGGTATGGTCATGTATGTGCATATGGCTGGGTGCTGGCATGTTTGGGTCGGGGTGAGGACCTGTGTCTTATGTACAGGACTAGAGGAGACTTCTAGAAGCTTCTGATATGCATGAATATGACAAACCTATAAGACAGGATGGGAAGGCTCATAGAACAGCAATAATCCATGAGTTCAGATTCTTATGCAACACCCAACTGACCAACCAACCAACCAGGCAATCATTCTGAGTCTGTCTCCCATAAGCAAAGTAAGGATTCCAAAGCCGTCCTAGGCCACAGATAGTATCTGTGGTTGCCAAACTGTGTGTCAGAGTACCTCAGTGGTCCGTGGCGATGCTTATATGAGTGCTCTGCAGTATTTTAAAACTTTGGAGCAGGCAAGAAGGCTTGATGAGTAAAAAGAAGTTGATGTACAACCTGGTGACCTGGAGTTTGTTTACCGGAGCATGTAAAGAGTGGGTTGACTTCATAAAGCTGTCCTCTGCCCTTTGGGCATGTATCATAGGGGTGTGATATGTATGCCACATATATATAATACACACACAAACACACACAATGAATGATAGTAGTAGTAGTAGTAGTAGTAGTAGTAGTAGTAGTAGTAGTAGTAACTTTCAAGGAAAACTGTGAATTAACATTAAGAAGGTGTTTGGATATAACTACTTAGTAAATGGAGTTGTTTTGTATCCCTTTTGGCTCAGAGATGGTGTAAAATGTTTCTGAGAAGTTATGTGCATCTTCAGCAGAGAATGTTTGGGACCTCCGTACTTTAGCATTCCAACCTATAGCATATAGATGTTGTAAGAATTAAACAAGTTAGATGGTTATAGCGTTCTCAGCATGCCTGCACAGACTAAGACTGAAGAAGTGGTTAATACAGTCTACATTGCAAAGGAAGAAGTGTATTTGCTCTGTCAAACTTTTGGGCACAGACAGGAGCTGTGTGGATTGAGTTTAGCCTTGCAGAATTTCTCTTTATTTCTCTTCTGCTTTCCTTCCTTTCTCTCTCTTCAGGGACCTCCTGGTCATCAGGCAATTTTTGTATGTCTTTGAGAAGTTGAACTCCAACCCCAGCCCAGGACTGAGGAAGAGGGGGTGGTCCTCCTTGCTGAAATGTCTAATTTTCCACCTCCTTTTGTCCTATGTAAGGCCTATGTAGATAACTAATCATAGGGTTAGCAAGTGGGATTTTAATCATTTAGGAAGGGGTATTAGTGTCTTTGTGCCTGATCTGTTATCTCACAAGGCAAAGAAAGGCTGTCATGTTGTCAATTGAACTCTGTTCTAAGATTACGGGAAGCCAGTTGAGAAGTGAAAATATTTAAACTCATGAGCCACACAATGGGGAAGTCTCCCCCGTCCCAACCTCTCTTATCCTTACTTTTACTGCCAGAGTATCTTTAGAGTAACATAGGCCCAATCACCAAAAACAAAACTTGATGTGATTTTCCAGATTGAGTACCAAGTAGTGAACCAGGTTGACAAATAGATAGTCAGATTTAACTGATACATTAAAAGGGAGAAACACAACAGATATTCTGACCAAAATCACCTGGCTGGCAATGTGGCATTCTTAGAGATTGTTTGATAGACTTTTTCTAGAAGATTCTGATATGGTTAGCTTCTTGCACCCACTTTATCCTTTGTCTTAGAAAGATGACTTGCATCTCCACTCTAGGAAACAAAATACTGAAGTAAAGCAAAGAAAATGTGGTAATATTTTTGAGCATTAGAAATAGAGAATAACTGTTTGACAATTTTTATATTTTGATCATGTACCATCAGTTAAATGCTTGAGCACACAGCAATATATGTATATTTATGTCTTTATAAATTATACATGTAGGTCTATTCTAATGTATTATGTACATTATAAAATCCCACAGAATCTTTAAAGAAAAGATAAAACAGAAATAGAAAGTTCTGGTTTCTTCGGCTACCTCACTAGGTTGTGTTGCTCTGGGCAGTTCTTTGGACTCTACTGGCCTGCCTGAGCCAGAACCCTGGTTCTGTTTAGGTTCTATCTAAAGTCGGAGGGAGAAAGCATAGGAACTGGAAGGCTTGTTTCCAGCTACCACTCTATTTTCACCTGAGCAAAGGTGAACTTCAGTAAGGTCACTGAACTCATCAGCATCTCTTTGACAGAACATGGGTAGCCTAGCGACGGTTCCTGGTGGGAGCCACATTGGTCAGTGAGGGGATATAGAAGGATGTCAGTCAGTAGTGGGCATGTAGAAGGATGTCAGTCAATAGTGGGTATATAGAAGGATGTCAGTCAATAGTGGG
>NC_034600.1:54044785-54069235 GCF_900095145.1 Mus pahari | reverse complement strand
ATAGAAGGATGTCAGTCAATAGTGGGTACATAGAAGGGTGTCAGTCAATAGTGGGTACATAGAAGGATGTCAGTCAATAGTGGGTACATAGAAGGATGTTAGTCAATAGTGGGTACATAGAAGGATGTCAGTCAATAGTGGGTACATAGAAGGATGTCAGTCAATAGAGAGCATATAGAAGGATGTCAGTCAATAGTGGGTATATAGAAGGATGTCAGTCAATAGAGAGCATATAGAAGCATGCGTTGGTATCTTAGTGGGCAAACAGGAAGGCTGTAAACTCTCTTAAAGTATTCGGGGGAGATACCACACAAGGAAGATTTTTAGCTCTCTTCCATCTTGTTCTTTTCCTTATTAAAGTGTGTGTATGAGTGTGTGTGAGTGTGTATGTGTGTGTGAGTGTGTGTGTGTGTGTGAGTGAGTGTGTGTGAGTGTGTGTGTGTGTTTGAGTGTGTGTGTGAGTGTGTGAGCGTGTGTGTTAGTGAGTGTGTGTGTGTGTGTGTGTGTGTGTGTGTGTGTGTGTGTGTAGAAGGCATTGGATCCCTTGAGACTCAGGATTGTGCAGATATCTCTGATGGGTTCTTTCTCTCTACAGACTCCCACCCCATTGTTCTGTTGCCCTTTGTGCTCTCATCCCCATGGTTTAAAGCGGCTTACTGCCACAGCCATGTCATAGCCAGCGAGTGAGAAAAGGAGAAGAGGGGAACACACCCCCTTCTTTCTAATAAATAGCTTTGTGCTTTCACCTGTGTCTTACTGGACCAATTTCATTCATGTGACAATTCCAAAGGAAGGGAGGCTGGACATCTCATGCCATGGTCTGGCTGAAGTGCAGGGATTCTGCCATGGGTGAGGACTGGATGGATATGAAGAGGTCAAGTCCTAAGATGGAACTGTGAGCGGAAGGGGTACTAAGATAGTAGATACAGAAAGGCAATTGAACTTTGAACAGGCAGAGGCTAGCTTTAGATAGGAGTGTGCTATATCTGGAAGCCAGGAGATTGGAAAGACTAAGTTATGGAAAATGTTATAGTGGAAGCTATAGTCACGGCTACTTGGGATAACTTCATTGATGTTTTGATCCAGTTTCCATGTCTATAAAGGGGGAACAATAGCACTAACCTCTCAGAGCTATTGTATGAAATGGAAAAAGCACTGGCGTGCTAAGACCTTATAAATTCTAAAACACCATGTAAAAGCATTTGGCTAAACCAATCATGAGATGCACATACGATATGTGCACCTGTGAAGAGGGAAGAACCTTGGGGTAGAGCTATCTTCACTCAGTCATTTGAACTTTCTCTCTGAGAGCAGTGAAATACATGGCTTCCCCTTCAAAATCCCTGTAGGTGTGAATCAATGGACACTGAGTCCTTGACAGATGCTCCTGGTGTTGTAGAGACAAAGGATGAAACTTTAGGGAGTAGTTTTGCACTTCAGAAAAAGACTCCGGAAATAAGCAAACAAAAATCAGGGTTCTCCAGCAGCACCCAACCTTTCCAAAAACCAAACAAAATGAAGAGGGGGAAGGGGAATTAGAGAAAGATCCTGAATTCAGTCAGGCTTCCCCAGTAAAGCATCCCCAACAGAAATGAAGCGCGCCGCGTGAGAGAGAGGAGCATCTTGGCTTACTTTCAGACTTTACAAAGCACCAGCACACAGAAAAACCTTTTTATTTAGCAAAGAACGTATTGGGCATTTCCTCCAGTTTCCCGGAAGACTGAAGTGGCATTTAACAAGAGATTCAAGGACAGACATATAAAGATTTGTTGAATTGTCCGGTATTTCACTAATCATTCCGAAGATTTTCACAAGTCACAGTATTCTGAGAAATTCTATTTGTGGGGAGAAGTGTCAGCGGAGGAAAGGAGAGTAGATAATCACTGAAATCCAGTTCTTTCTTTCTTCACAGCCCCGATTTCTTAGTGCTCTTAAGTCTCTCACAGGTGGGCCGCCTGACCAGCATATCGCATGAGAAATAATGAGCTGGATGCACTTGGCCTCAGTGTCTCCCCATCTGAGGGTAGCACTAATCTTCCACGTCTAACGAGCAGTTTGAGTGCTTGCTAATGTGTATATGCCACTTCTACAAATACAATTTTTCTTCATTTTTATACTTGATATGCCCACAGTTCTGATCTATGAACATTTGTATCATAATAATGTTCTACAGGCTTTTTGCTGGTAGATTGTATTAAATAATAACCTACCCTTCATTATTATTCATGTAAACCTCACAATACTTTTCTGTGTAGATATGATTAATTTAGAACTCGGGTTTCAGAGCTGTGTTGAGCAGGGTTTGGATCCTAAGTCGTCCCTTCCTAAGTATACGCTGTAAGTACATTGAATTGAATAAAATTATATACATAAGGCAAGGATGTAGGACAAATAAACCAGCCAAGATGGTAATTAATGTTAGTTCAATTTGATCTCTGCTACTGGATAAATCAACACTAATCTATGAAATCACAGCATTTCCCTCTGCTCTTATATCCATATACACATAAACACACATTACATATACATATATGCATACATATATGTATACATATACACATACATTACATATACATACACATACACATATACAATATTATTATATATGTAGCTGTGCATTTATAGCCCAACCTATCCTATCAATATTATATTTATTCTGACTTCAAAATTATTTATTTTACTTTCTCTATGATGACTTCCCAGGGGAAAAGGACCCTACAGAAAAAGCCAGTGGAACGTTCATTTAGTTTGAAAGTATTTCTGCTCTGTGGGACAGGCCTACAGTGTCCATTGAGAGAAGAGAAAACCTGAGGTTTTGGACCCACCACTCCCTCTAGACTCTAGATCTCTTGACTTGACCTCAACCTTGGGATAGAAGATAAAGTTATGATTTATCTTAAGATAAATAATACCTTCAGGAAGCAGAGCAGGAGGAGGCACTATGGATACAGACTTCATGTTCAGCAGAGATCTCTTGTGAAGGAGTATGTAGGAGAGAGACAGAGACAGAGACAGAGAGACAGCTCAGTGGTCCCAACAAGGAGCCAAGGGATACTGAGGTAGAAATGGAGGAAGGAGGCAGGTCTGAGGACTTACACAGTGACTGAAAGAAACACCCCGTTCTGTCTGAAGAATTGCTGACTACAAAGCCTGAAGCCGGGTGCTGTCTTAGCTTGTTTTGTGCTGCTACAACAGAACATCATGGGTAATTTATAAGGAGAAGAAATGTATTTGGCTCATGTTTCTGAAAGCTGAATGTCCAAGGGCAGAAGAGTCACATCTGTTCAGCATCTGGTGAGGACCCCCTGCTAAGTCATCCCATTGTGGAAAGGCAAAAGGGTTAGAGAACAAGAGAGAGTGACAGGGACAACTCACTTCTATTTACGTTTTTAATGTTTATTCTTTTCTTCCTTCCTTCCTTCTTTCTTTCCTTCCTTCCTTCCTTCCTTCCTTTTTTTCCTTCTTTCACTTATTAATCTATAGCCCAGGCTTGACTTAAACCCTCCCCATGTAGTCAGGATGACCTTGCATTTCTGAGCCTCCTGCTTTGACAGTTAAGAGCCAGTTTTTCCAGTAACTAACTAGCCTACTCCCCTATTAACTAACGTTAGTCTATTCCCGAGGGCTCTGTCCTCATGACCTAATCACCTAGGACTTGGCTCAACCTCTAGCGCTGTTGTACTGAGGATTTAAGTCTCTATTAGATGATGAACGTGGATTTAATGGGAATGCAATCAAGCTCTAGGAGGTACTATTGATCAAGATGGCGGGGTCAGTAGTTGAGCTCTTTTCGTAATGAGGTAATCTGCTTGAGGACATCTTGATTCTTGGTTCCTTTCTTTCATTTTACTTCAGTTTACTTATTCATTCATCAAAAGTCCCACATGAGCACTGGCACTGTGTCTGTCAATACTCTCCTAAGGTCTGTGATGCCAGGGGAGGAGGAAGTCGCATCCTGCCCTCAACTGGGTAGGGAGAAGGTGAACAGGCAATTATAAGACAAGGTGAGTAGTGTGGAGATTGAGGCCCACCAAGGACACCAAGGAAACAGAGGAGGGGCATCTAACCAGACTCGGGGACGGGGTAGAGAAATGAGGTAATGTCTCAGTTGAGTCATGAAGGATGGGCAGGGTGAGCCAGGCAGAAGTATGGAGAAGGGCATTTCATGGAGAGGAGCCGCAGGTTCAAAGGCCCAGAGGCAAGGAACTGAACGGCATAAGTATGGTCCCTGCCAAGTTCTCAGTTATGACTGGAATATAGAATGCCAGGAGGGGTGGTGGCATGGTGATGTGAGAAGAGGGACACATGTACGCTGTTCTAGGGGAAGCTTTAAGTGTAAAGTGAGAGGTCCATTTTGAAAGTTAGGAAGATAGGGTCCAGACTAGAGTACAGTCAGTACTTGTAGACAGAATCAGCCCAGCATCATCATTATAAGGGCTTAGATTTAAATGGCTATTGGGATAAAATGACAGAGATAGATTCCAATGAAGAAGGTGTCATCAGCTACACTTAAAACTGATGGGGTAATGGAGAGAGGCGAATGGATACATAAGTATCAAGAATTTCTGGCTTAGAAAGTGAGAGGAGAAGAGGAGGGTTCCATTTAGCTTTCCTAGTAGGAAAAGGAGTAATTAGGTATGTGTGGTCAGGTGTTAATGTTATTAGGTATGTGTGGTCAGAAGTTAACAATTGATGTCTTGAGTTTTCATAACTATTAGTTGAAACTTTTGAAGCATCTTTTAACCTCCTAATTTTCTTCAGTGACAGTGAACATCTAAAGATGTCCAGGAATAAAATTAAGATGTGATCCCAGCTCTCAAACAGTTCAATAGTTTATAAGCAGCCTTGTTTGAGAAATAGTCACAGTAACAGTTTGTAATACAAGTTGATTGTACATATTTTTGGACTCGTGTGTGTGTGTGTGTGTGTGTGTGTGTGTGAGAGAGAGAGAGAGAGAGAGAGAGAGAGAGAGAGAGAGTTTCTGGTGTGTCTATGTGTGACTGTGTCTCTTTCTGTATCTGTATCTCTCTGTGTGTCTGTGTCTCTGTGTGTGTCTGTTTCTGTGTGTGTCTGTGTATCTGTATCTCTGTGCGTGTCTGTCTCTCTGTGTGTATCTGTCTGTCTGTTGCTCTCTCTCTCTCTGTATGTGTCTACCTGTGTGTCTGCATCTGTGTGGGTATGTCTCTTTCTGTGGGTATGTGCCTGTATCTGTCTGTCTGTCTGTCTGTCTGTCTGTCTGTCTGTCTGTCTCTCTCTCTCTCTGTGTGTGTGTGTGTGTGTGTGTGTGTGTGTGTGTGTGTGTGTGTATGTGTCTATGTCTGTGTCTCTCTATGTGTTTGTCTACCTGTCTGTTTCTGTGTGACATCTGTGTGATGAGATAGGATGCAGTTAGGGCTCAACTATAAACAGGAATCACTCCTGACTTATCTCTGCTCTATCACAGTGTGAAGGTAACTGCATGAGACTTTCTCGGTTCACCAGTGGTTTTGACTGACATCACACGTGGCCATGTGTACAGTTTTTGACCTCTGATGCCATATCAGTGTCATGAAAATCTTTGGATTTTGATATTTTGGATTCGATTTTTTTTTTTTTTTTTTGCCAAATTAGTGGCAAAATTCTTAGCAGGTGTGCTCATCAAGTTTAGGTGGTCTCGAAAGGTGTCAAGGAAAAGTGTTGACTCCTGAAGTGGATGGTGAGCCTAGGTAAGCAGAGGTGCATCATCACAGATGCCGCCGGACAGTAGGCATCACAGCCTGTTTCCTGAGCATGGCTTCCTTACCAACTATGGTACAGTATACACACAATCCCTAATGTTATAACCATGCAGGGCAGCTACATGTCCACTACTGAAGAAGAAGCTGGCACTCGGGAGGTCTGATGTGAAGGGCACAAGTGGGAAAGGGTAGAAGAATCAGGTCCAGGCCAGAACAGGTTGGCTCTAAGCTGGTACCCTTCCCACTGCACCGTACTCTACTGCTTCTCTCTGGTGAGGCCAGCTGCACCGCCCACTTAGCACTGCTGATGGGGACAAGCCTCTTTTCTTGAAGCCAAAGAGGCAGATCTTCAGTTAGGGCTTTCTACTTAGTATGGCTCTGCTGGGAAGTTCACACACACACACACACACACACACACACACACACATCCAACATTAGTTCTAGCAGTTCTCAGGGAGTGGGAAGCAGCCAGCATCAGCACCACTGTCCGAATCATCTGGGAACTTGTCAGAAATACAGATCCTTAGGCCACTCCCCATTCAGGACTATGGAACTAGACACTATGGGAATTGACACCATCATTTACCTTAAGAGAGCTTTCTTGGTCTTGCCATTGCTTTAAAATTTGAGAACCCAAATTTTCATCCCTTACTCTATGGTACAAATCAAAACTCAAGTTTGCCATGTGGCGGGCCTCTCTACATTGCAATTTAAAACTGGAAAGAAAGACCCTGGGTATCCCCGAAAGATCCCTACATGCCTTGCAGCAGCTCTGAGAAGAGCATCTGAGGTGTGAATAAGCTCCTCTCTGGGGCACTGTGCAGACTCTAATAAAGACTGACCCTTTGGACCTGTGAAATATGTTGCGCTGCTTTGTGGCTTTTGAATTTTATAACTGGTCTAAACGTAGGTAGAGCAAACAGTCTCTACCCCCCAAGCGAGTTCTCAGAGATCTAAGACGTAAACCTTACAGAAACTGTTCAGATCAACAGTTCTCAATGTATGGATCGCAATCCCATTGGGAGTCGGAGATATCATGACACATATCAAATATCTACAGCACGATTAACAGATATAAAGTAGCAAGAAAATAATGTTATGGTTGGAGTGACCACAGCATGAGTAACTGTATTAAAGGGTCATAGCATTAGGAAAGTTGGGAACCATTGCTCCAGACTGTCCAAGTAGAACTTCTAATTTTTGACATCTTTCTTGTTTGATTATTGGCAGGAGGAAGTGATTGGAGATTTGAAGCCAGGCACTGAATATCGAGTAAGCGTAGCGGCCTACAGCCAGACTGGCAAAGGGAGGCTTAGCTTCCCTCGACATGTGACCACTTTGTCTCAAGGTAAAAATGGGCTCAAAATAGTTAATGTTGGGAGAGGCCTTCCATGTACTTATGCCTTCAGTCAGCAAAAAATCACGTGCCAGGTACTGTTTGGGGCTCTAAGAGGCCAGTGGTGACCACAGTAAGCATGTGTCTGCTCTATCAGAACTCAGCAGGCCCAGTCAAGGCATTATCTGATTAGCACATTATGACAGATTGTACAGTGTGGTACCCAAAGGCTACAGAGACTTACCCACAGAGGGATTCAGAAAGAAATGAGACTAACCTGTGGGTAGGAATCAAGATAGTGAAGAAGGGGAGAGAACAGGAGAGAGTCTAGCAAATGTTCATCCATGTGATACGGAGGTGGATCCTGGGCCCATTGCCGTCACTGTCCACCCTGTCCTCTCTATCAGGAAGTGACATTAATCTATCTCCACTCTATTACAAGAAGTGCTTAGAAAGGTAGAAAAGTTCCCCGAGCCTAAATAATAGTGTGCACAAAACAAGAGGGTGTGGAGGTCTTGACATGTAGACAGTAGTAAGTACCAGGTGATGCGATTCTTTTCATATATGAGGGGATGCAACCATATGCCCTACCATAGCTGTGTATTCTGGTCATACATACACAGCTACATACAGAAGTGTCAGAAAGTAAGTGACAGTAACAATGGGGATTTAGTTTCCTTGGGGATAAGTACCAATTACAACATGGAAACGGATGAATAGTTGATTGGAGATAGAGGTGTGGTAGAAGATTCTCAGGGGTACAAGTCATGTGTCTCTGGGCCAGTGTAGCCAACTGAGTTTTTTTTGCCAGCTAGGGGTTCTGGGAGGAGAAAGGAAGACAGAATTTCAATGATGTATGTTATATGGTGAAATCGTCTATGGTTTGGTTGTTTGGTGTGGTTTTTGAGGCCATAACAAATAGCTCTCTCTGTCTTGGTAGTAGAATATGCACTTATTTTTGAATGTACCCAACCTCTCCATCAGCTGAGACCACTAGCCAAGTCTAGTTGTGTTTGTCATCCTGCCTAGATTCCTGCCTGCCCCCTGCAGCACCCCAACAGCCACATGTCCTTGTGGTTTCCGATTCTGAAGTGGCCCTTTCTTGGAGACCTGGGGAGAATGAAGGAAGTGCCCCAATTCAGTCCTACTCTGTGGAATTCATCAGGTAAGTCACAAGTCAGATCACACACGACGTAAGACAGGGGCAGATGGTCACCTGACCTCAGCTACATGTGTGGTCAAGGTGGCGCATAGTCTCGGAGGACTGTGTTTGCAATTGGGTCAACATATGTCCCTGAATATTCGTCTTGGATGAGTCGTCATTGGATACTCTCCACTCCCCGAGCCTTGTTTGCAGCCAACACTGCTCTGAGCTCTGGAAATACTTTATGCACCTTTACCAACAAGCTGGCCTTCATTTCAGGCTCGAAACTTGCCCTTCTGACTTTAAAGTATTGTATTCGAAGTAAATATTTGATGGCTTTGGCTTTTCTCAGAGGAAGAGGGAAGAACTCTTTACATACAGACACCACGCACTCCAGATCCGTATTACCTTGGGGTGACTTTCTAAATTTGAATTCAACTTCCTTCCTTCCTTCCTTCCTTCCTTCCTTCCTTCCTTCCTTCCTTCCTTCCTTCCTATCTACATCCTAAGCTCTTGTTATGCAGTTTGACGGGCTCTAGAAATTCACTCGGAACTCATGATTGCCAATTCTGCTGTGCAATTTTATTTTAAAAAGAGAAAGAAGAGGAAAAGTCAAACAAAAGGAATTCCCAATACAAGGTCTTTGGCCTGCATTTGGGTCTCCAGTTGATTCCGGGTAGAAAGTGAGCGACTGGGGTTGGTCCGCCCTGCATTAAAGATGAGGGGCCCCTCTGAGGCTTCCATGTTGTGGATTCATAAAGAGACTTGGCAAGATTCACTCCTCTGGTTTTCTGAAGCCGGGGCAAAGGGTCCTGTCATGATGTGATGAGTTGGTTTTTTTCTGTCTTGACCTCCCAGTTTATTCCTGGGCTGGCGGAAGCAGACATCTGTGTCTTCTGAGCTTGTTTTCAGGCAGAGCTTGATGAATTCCAAGCAGCAGAAACTTGAAAGAAGATTGAAGCAATAACATATCGGCTTCTGTGACTGTAAAGCCTAGTGGCTAGTCTGAATTCAGGGAGCACTAGACCCATGTCGCCTAAGCAGTCTGCGTCCATCCATCTCTCTGTTCATCGATTAATTTTCCAGCAGGCTTTCCCACACCCTTAAGTTTTGTGGTCTTCAAGCTTAGCTCCTTTCAAGAGAGGATGGATTTCTCTTCAAACCCAGCAGAACTTCCATGCGCATCCTGATTAGTCAAGTCTAGGGTCTTTTCCATTGTCCATGCTGGTCGCCATGGTCAGGGTGGAGAGAATTTATGAGTTAGCCAAGCACTGGTTGTATAATAAGCTCTGAAAGCAATCGTAGATGGGAATTTCAGACCCAGAGTGTGTAGGCTCAGGGTTCAGGAGAACCCTTAAGGGGAAACTGTAGAACAACTCTTGGGAAATGGCAAATGGATGGTAGGGAAACCTGGAAGAAAAAAAAAGAAGGAAATAAGGAAAAGAGGAAGGAAAGGAAGAAGAGAGGGAAGGAGGAAAGAGGGGATGGAGGGGAAGAAGAAAGAAGGGGGAAGGAAAAGGGGGAGGGGAGGGGCACTATGGCAAAGTTCAGACCAAGGCCGAAGTTAGCACATAATCCTGTCTCTCAACATATCTTGCAGGCAAAGCCTGGAGTGTGCCTAGAATAGAAACGATTCTAATCCTGGTTCTAATACTTAAGCAATACTTGGAGTTCTAAGACTCCAGTTTTCTCGTCGAAAAAAAAAGGCCTGGGGGGGGGGGGAATTTAACACATGATATACTTCCACAAATAAATTAGACAACACCAACGGAACAAAATGAACTTAAAGCTTAAAAAGAACTTTAAAGTTTGAAAAATGAAAACTTATCATCGTCTGCCCATCGTGGGTGTAACCCCCAGCAAAGATGGTAATTCTTCTCTGAATTCTGCACTCAAAAGGGCATTTTTCAGGCTCACTCTGTGTCTGATGTTGATACAACAGAGAAATAGCAACAACAGAGAAATAACAGTTTCCTAGTCTCCCATGCACACAGGAAGTAGAAAACAACAATATTTACCTTCAGAACCGAGAGAGCCAGGAGAGGATGCTGCATCCTTAACTCTTCAGCTACCATGTGGCCCTAGACAAGGCCCTGCCTTCTGAGCATCCAACACCTCTCAGAGTTTTTAGTTCCCTCAAAACACAGCTGGGAGAAAGGCTCTGGGCACAAGGGATTTCCTTGGAAGTCAGAATGAAAAAAGGGACTCTGAGATGGGGAGAGAGGAACCATCAGAGGACATTACTAAAGATATTACTACAATCTTCCCTGGAGCCTAGATTCTGCCCCAGATTACATGTAGAATGGATGCTGGGGTACATTCGTCATGGGTTGAATAACTAGCTAGAACCCTGAGCAAGCTGGGTAACCCTGTGAGTCTGACTTTCTTTAGCCAGAAAATTCAGATTATCTTAGGAGGAAAAAAATCAAAGATGTCTCTCAGCGCCTTACAAACAATTACATTACCAGCCATTTGTTTTTTTAAGGAAATAATGTAAAAAGCGTTAGAGAAATATAGCGAAGGGAACCTTTGTTGCTACTATTAGAGGCCACTATAGTAGCCAAGATCCTACCCCACCAACTGTAGAAATGAAACCCAGATCCAACTCGGATTCTGCACGTGCCAGTCTCACCCATGGCCCCACCCCCTTTGGCCCACTGTCACCATCCAGCTACCACTGGAAGATCTTTACTGCTGTGGTGTGATAGCCACACGGTGCTTAGCAGGCACCTGTGAGCTGGCTCAGCAGGTAAGGGGAGCTTGCTGCAAACCTCCATGGCCTGCATTTGATGCCAGAAGCTCATGATGGAAGGAGAGAATTGGTTCCAGCAAGTTACCCTCTGACCTCCACATGTGGGTTGCCAGGCAAGCATGCTCATTTGAGCGCACGCACACACACACACACACACACACACACACACACACACACACACACACTGTAAAAGAATAAAGGCTATCAGTTCAGTATATGGTGAGGCTTCAAATAATCTCAGTATCTGTGACTCATTTGAAGGCTCTGACTACAACTTCATCCCAGGGGCCATCGAACCTGAGATTTAGTGGTCTTCACAAATTAGTGAACCACTAGCTTTCTTCTCAGAACTTCACCCACAGTAGCCATAAACAAGATGAACGACCACAATGTTTAAGAGGAACGTGGACCTGGATTAGTTCTCCTAGCCCTCAAACGTTACTATTGAAAACATTTACGAATTCTTTTCTTCTCTGTCATTTTATTGTTCTGGGCAGGAGGACCTCCTGCCCGCTCCTGAACTGCATACCCAGCTCTGAAGAACTAAGCTAATGCAATCCATTTAGAAAGAACGGAAAGCAATGAAAAATGTCAACCCATTCCTGTTGGTTTGGAGAAATTATTTAGGAACTTGGGTGCTCAAGTATAAGCTCTCCCTGCCAAAAGGACCAAAATTAGCAATAAGAAGACTAGCTTAGATGCCAGCTGAAACTTCAATTTAACAAATGATGCCGCATGAAAGCAAGAATTCTTTTTTATTACTTTACTTGCAAAATTGAAAATCTCAGAAGCACCTTGCAGACGGCCACATGGTCCTAGAAATTTTGCTAGCCATTAAGGCCTCAGGCTTAGATGAAAGGGATAAATGTTTTTGCAGAAATAAGACCTCCAGTCCTACAGGTAGATCCCTTCAAACTTCAATTCTTCATTCGGTGATGGTTCCTAGTGAAACTCCTTGTCAGGGCAGGGGGAGCTGATATAAATTGAATTCCCACGTTAGCAGCTCTGGGAGCCGTTTGTAAACTGCAAACGGAAAAGCCTGCTCTCTTGCCCACCTAGGACAAACTGTCCGTCAAGTTTATCATTGCCCTGTTACATCCATCTGTTTGTCATTTGATTAGTTTAGACCAGTATGTAAATAAAGAGAGGCCAAGAGAGCTGAAGGTCAAATAGACTTTTTTTTTTTTTTTTAATGTGATGACTTAATGGTTTGGACTTCACGCCACAGTTCACCAAACTTTGCATAAAATTAACCTGTAAGAAGCAAACTTTGCATAAAATTGGCCTGTAGAAGAGACAGTGGAAACTATATCGAGAACATGGGGCTTTCTCTCCCTCCTGTCCCATGGGCCCTGGCTGATCTATGGGATCGAGCCTCTTCCTTTAGAACAAGAAGCCTATTTTGCAGTCTTTAGGCCCCCCAAAAGTGCCTTAGATAGAAGTCAAGGGGTCTCTGTACTTGGTTGGAAGATAACTATATTTTTCCTTTTGGCAAGTGAGACCTGACACCATCTTCATAAATCAATGGCGACTCCAAACCATGGGGACAAAGCAGTTCTTGGGACTTTTGTCCCAGCCCTACCTCTGGTTGCCTTTTCTAATCCCATCACAATTGTACATATCTCAAACAGAAGCTCAGCAGAAATTATCACAGTGACCGACGTTCATCACTGGGTTCTCTCAGTTAACATTTTAATAACGAGGTACATGTGAAAATACCATACTTACTACTTAGATGATTGTTGTCAATATAGTGATTATGACCGTACATCTAAATTCATGCACATAAAACCATTCTAAGGAGGGGTACACAGGCTTCGTCAGACAGTCACAGTGGCATAAGAAGGTTAAAGGCCACACTTTAGGTCAGGAATTGGCAGGCCTTTTCTTGAAAGGCTAGAAAGCATTTTGGCTCTGTCGGCAATCCAAGCTCTATCTCAGACATGCTCTACCACTGTTATAGGAAGGCAGGTGTGAACCTTAAAACTTCAGCGAGTGTGTTCCCATAAAGGGTGACAGCTGGATTTTCTTGACTATTGGCTTGGAGTATCCTGTTATTCCTAATATAATTTAATTTCCTCAAACACCCTAGGGGAGTCTACTATAGACATCTACTCACACTAGCCTGTGTTATAAATGAATGTGTACCAACCATAGGTAAGATATTTAGAGGCAAATAAGCTATGACCTGAACTTTGTGACAGCGTCATGAGGGATGTGGAGTCTGGAGGGCTAAATGGCACAGCATGGCTGAGGACACGAGCTCTGGGGAATGCTTTCTTGGCATCCAAACTTATTTTTTAATCTCAAAAGTTGTAATTGACAGATCAAAGTCGCACGTATTTGCGGGTGACCCAGTTCTGAAGGCCTCTGAGCAGGTTTCTTGAGGTAGCGAGGAAAGACACATCAGGGATGCTGCAGAAGAGGAGGGAGGGAGCAATATGAAAGGGTTAGACTAAAGGAAGCCACTTAAGCAATGGCTTAGAGGCAAGAAGAAACTGTTCCTGGAATTGCTGAGAAAGCCTGGAGCGATGTGTGGGGAGAGGAGGAAGGAGGAGTCAGACCAAGGAAGGCATTAAGAAAGAGTTCACTTTTTATCCTGAAGGGAAAAGGGAACCGAGGAAAGTTTTCAGGAGGAGAGCAATTTCGGTATTAGTGGTTTTTTTTGAAAGACCATGGAGACTTCTCAAGGAATGCAGAGAGGAACAGGATAAAGTCCCAATGAGCTTGCAGTCTAGAGAGACAGAAAAATGAAAGAAACCACATCCAAAGGTGATCATCAATGTACCAACCGCATTGGGTTCAAGCGCCAGGAGATTTTTAGAGAAGCCCATGACACTGGCACCTGAGCTGGTGCTCATGAAGGATGAAGTGGGAAGTGGGCGATGCTCTTAAGCCATCAGTGAAGTCAGTGTCCCTCAGCAAATGTTAAATGTTAAATTGGAGGAACCACCATGGTTTAAAGGGACCACAAGTATCTGATGGCACTACGTATTTGGTCCACTTTATTTTAGGTCAACAGGGCAACCTCCACTCTCCAGGCCATTCTATATGTGTTACCACATCACCACATCTCCTGGCCATTCTGTATGTGTTACCACATCACCATGTCTCCTGGAGGGTGGCTTCCTGCTCCACCAAAATCTACTCTCAAAATTAATTCCTTAGTATGATGTAAGTACCTTGAGCCCAGTTTCCTAGTTAATGTCTATAGGATGTTTAAGCTTCACCTCCGTCTCAGCTTCAAGGACGCCAGTTCTCAAATGGAGAAAGATGATGGATTGGAAGGTATTTGGACCCATTGAGGAGGTCCTGACCTACCATTTTTTCAAAAGAAAAATGAAGTAGAATAACAAAGAAAAACATGAGACAGTATCCAAAAGGGCATAAGCAGGGGTTGTGAAACTTGTTTTGGTGTGTGTGTGTGTGTGTGTGTGTGTGTGTGTGTGTGTGTGTTACAGTTGCCCAGTCTTTCGGTGACTCATAGGAAAAAAAATCAATCCCCTGAATCAATGTGGTTTGAGGTCGGAGGCTCCCTATCCTGTTCTAGAAGTTGCTTTTTACTTAACCTTCCACAATTGATGACCACCTTCCTCTGTTTCTGTACAGCCATTGCTGCAGGATCTGTCTGTCCCAAGGCATACATGCACCTTTATTCCTAACCACTCCTAATTGACACCAGGTTTCCTTTCTAATGTCTCTGTAAGAAGCCATTGGGTATCTTATTCCCATGTGTAATATTCAGAAGTGTTTACACCCTCATCACAGGATACAGTCTTGTCTCTTTCCTAAAGACACTGCCGTACATCTTGTGCATTCAAGCCAAGCAATGCCCACCCTTTGAACTCTGCCTCTAGTGGTCAAGGACTGGCTGGGTCAGTGGTTTTCAACCTGTGGGTCTCAACCCTGTTGGGGGGGTGGGGGGGGTCAAAGGACCTTTTCAAAAGGATCGAATATCAGATATCCTGTGTATCAGATATTCCCGATACGATTCATAACAGTAGCAAAATTACAGTTATGAAGTAGCAACAAAAATGACTTTATGGTTGGGGGGTCACCACAACATGAAGAACTCCAAAGGGTCACAGTGTTAGGAAGGTCAAGGACCACTGACTGATCAACACAGAAAACCACTCTCTGCTCCGTAATGAGCAGTGGGCCTTTTCTACAGCCGATGACCCTCCGAGTTCACAGTGGGCATGTGATTACTTTGAAAGTCCATAGTAGTGCCTTTTCTGCTGTAGGTTCTTTTACTCAGGGTTATGCCGCTTATGTTTATTGAATTGACTTGCTACAAATTAACATGAGTTTTTTTTTCCAAATGTACGATTAAATTTTCCTTACGTTGGCTTTGCTTTTGCATTTCTATGCACTGAAGTCATTTTGAATTTTGATTCTGTCACGCACCTTATGAAGAATGTCTTAGTTAGTCTTACTATTGCTATGGTAAAATTCTATTACTAAAGCAAATTGTGGAGGAGAGGGTTTATTTCACTCATAGTTCTGTATAACAGCTCATCATCCAAAGAAGTCAGGACAGGAACTCAGTCACGGCAGGAACAACGAGGCAGGAGCAGATGCAGAGGCCATGGAGGAGTGCTACTTACTGGCTTGTTCCTCGTGGCTTGCTCAGCCTGCTTTCTTATAGAACTGAGAACCACCAGACTAGGGGCAGCATTACCCACCCACAAAGGGCTAGGCCTCCCTGATCAACCACTAATTTAGAAAACACCCTACTGGCTTGTCTACAACCTGATCTTATGGAGGCATTTTCTCAATTGAGTCTTCCTCCTCACTTGAGTCCCTGATACACTTGTGTCAAGTTGACATAAAACTAGACAGGACAAAGAGTCCATGTCCCAGACAAATATCTGTATTCCCTAAAATTCTTTGGATTTTTAAAATATGAGTCCTTTTTTTTTCTTTTGAGTTCAAACTACTAAAATCTTTGTTGATGTTTTTAACTTGACCATACCTTCTTTATCTGAGAATTCTTCCCACCGCCATGTACCTTTTCTTCTTCTTAACCACTTATATATTGTTCTTGGAACCCTAACCCTGAAACACACACACACACACACACACACACACACACCACATTCTTTTTTACCCTTTGAACTTTTCTGAGACACATGTGTATTCCAGCCTGGCTAATTAAACAGCAATCATTAAGTATTTTCAATAAATGTATTTTAGAGGCAGAACATCAAAAGTTAATTATCTTTTTCTTACAAGTTTTTCAAGATGTTTATAGTCCAGTTTTATGTTGTGTTGGTATGATCCCATCCTCCAAAGATCCTTGAAAAGAAAGAGAGAGAGAGAGAGAGAGAGAGAGAGAGAGAGAGAGAGAATACACTTCTGTGCACATGCACTTGTATAGATAGATATCTTGGGCATAAGTCAGTTTCTATGTACCCACTCATTATATTATTTAATTTTCTTATTGCTATGACAGAACACCAGACAAACTCCTTGAGGAAGGGAGTTTATTGTGGCTCACAGATTGAGGGATCAGTCTTTCGTGGAATGGAAGGCATGGTGGTGACAGCTGCTCTAGCTGTGGTGGCAGGAGCTTGAAGCATACGGTCACATGACATCCACAGTCAGCAAGCAGAGGGAGATGAATGTTGATGCTCCATTTACTTCCTCCTTGTTAGTTAAGCTGGGAACCCAGCCTAGGGAATGGTGCCACCCAGTTTAGGAAGTGGTGTCACCCCAGCCTAGAAAATGGTACTGCCCAGCCTAGAGAATGGTACTGCTCAACCTAGGGAATGGTACCACCCAGTCTAGAGAATAGTGACACCACCCAAAGTGGCTCTTTTCACTTCAGTGAAACCTCCCTGGAAACACAGTCACAGACAATACCATCTAGGTATTTCAAATTTCTGTCAGATTCATAATAGAAATCAACTGTTCCATTCTCCCATTTGCTTATTTAGAAATTCTTACTATGCAACATTGGTGAAATTATTTTTTTTAATCAGTTAAAATTATAACTCATATTTTTAAATGATGGTAATATCATAATCACTCCCTTTTAAGGCAAATTCTGTAAATATACATCAATGAACCACTTTGTAAATGTAGCTATGGTAATTCCTTTGTATGTGGGTTCCCCAACTGGGTACCAGCTTGGAATTCTTATGTACCTCGAAGGTCTTATCTGTACTAATAGTTTATTGAAGAGAAACAAAAACTTAAAAGTCGTTTGCAATGCTGGGGGCAGAATTTTACAATAATTTCTTAAATCCTCCCTTTTTCCTGGTTCAAAAATAATCATTTAGGTTTCAGCTTTATCAAATCTTTAAATACAGTATAAGTACCACTCGTATAAAATGAGTATACTTATATCTCATTGCTTTCTGAAATATTAATAATTATAATAATAAACAGGACGGCCACAAAATGAAGGCAAATATAGTGGTGTGTGCCTGTAACTTATGCACTCCGGAGGCTGAGGCAGGAAGGTCAACATTGGAGGGCAGCCCGGGCTGCAGAGCAAGGCCCTTTCTCAAACAAAACACTAATAAATCATCAGTACATTTTGGGATAAACTCAACTGACTTTTGATAAGGTAGGCACTCAGTTGGTAGGAGCCAATACAGCTCAGTGGTCAAGCAGACACTGAGACAGAAAACCTTGACGGTGCACAGAAAAAGATGCTACAGGCTTGTTCACCTACTCATGTGTTCTCATGCTCTGTACTCATCTTTTGTACAGATCAAATGGACATCCTTATCAGGGCTTATCCCTTCTCTTTGGTTATCACATTCACGTACACGCACTTAGCACTTAACATACTACATGATGTACTTGGTGTTCCTCTGACCTCCGCCACCCAAGGATTCTCCATTTGTTCCTTGGGTTCCATTCCTACGTGTTTTCAAATCCAAACACTTTCATAATTTAATCTGAAGTCTTCCTGGTCCTTACAGACTTCCCACAAGAGGTCAGTTTACATTGAACTATTTTAATCCAGTTCTTGGGGCTGAGAGATAGCACAGCCATTGAGGGACATTGCTGTTCAGTTCCCAGCACCCACACCAGGCAGCTCACAATTACCTGAAACTTCAACTCCAGGAGATATTATGCCCTCTTGGATCCTCCTGACACTTTATATATATAAGTGGAGCACACACGAGCGCGCGCATGCACACACACAATTAAAATTAAATTTCAAATACATGTATTAAAACCTGCTATTTTGCTTTGCTTTCCTGCTGACACTTTGTGGTCCTGTTCCTGCACTGACCCCCAGATGTACTATTCCCCCAATTGCAGCTCCCTAAGGTGGGTTGTCTTTATACTTCCCTAGAAGCCTCACAGAATATAACTCCTGCTAAATTGGACCCTGCCAAGACAGAATCTCATGGTATCAAGAAAATGATTGTTCACTAAGATTTTGACTGCCAATGGGTACGGTGGTCAAAATGTAAGAAGAAAAGAAATAAGAGAAACATACAGGTCTGTACCTTTAGGTAAATTCTTTTCTTCCTATGTTTACAAAGGTAGAATGGTAGATCTGTCTCGTAAGCTTTGGGTATCATAATGTTTGAGAATATGATTAAGAATCTAGGGGGGAGCTTTTACTTAGAAAAGTAAAACAAGGGCTCAAATACATAATCTTGCTTATAATTTTTGGGACCCCCTCAAATTCTTACTGGGTCTTAACATTACCTGCCGGTGTTAAGCAATTCTTCCCAATAAAGTGAGCCACTGGGTGAGTGCACCCTGATTGCTTGAATTGACATCCTTGGCTCTTCCTACACATTGCTCAATCATTTTAAAAGCCAGCCAGGAATCCTCTGAGCTAGCCCCTCCTAAGGGATAAGATGCCTGACTTTGCCCCTGGCCACTTCTTAGAAAGTGCTGCAAATCTGAGCTGCTGATAGCTGAGGGCAGCACATTCTCCATTAACTCCTCCTACTCTGGCCTTTCATCATGGGGGGGGGGGGGGAGTGCCAGGATCCTGTTGCTATGGTGACTTGGCTGCCAACATTGTAGTTAGGATAAAATTCCCTCCCTCCCTCTCTCCCTCCCCCCTCCCTCCCAGGAAAGAAGATAAAGCTATTGTTGAGGATGGTTTAAGACAATACTGCCAGGTTGTCTCTGTCAGCCTCACCTTTGTCCTCTGGACCTGACTCTGGGACCAATGAAATGGAAAACCTGACCCAAAACTAGAGAGGCAAAGTACTAAAGGTTTTGAAGTATTATTAATCTGTGTGAGCTATATATTATGAAATTAAATATTAATGATTTCTATCATTTCCATTGGATATAGTTTTTTTTCTTTTTTTTCTTTTTTTTTTTTTTGTCTGCATGAGATGAGCAAAAAATATAAAATCCTCCCTACCCCCCAAACCCTGTAACTTTTGTATGAAGATGGCTGCAGACATTTGCAAGCAGCTCTGGGTAAACAAGAGCACACCCAAAGAGATTAAGGTTCTTTCCTCTAGAAATAGCACAGGGGAAGCCTTAGCAAATAATAGGAGAGTTTTATCGAAAGACCGCATCTCTTCTGCCTTTACCTTTTGGTATCTCCAGTGGCTCTCCTCTGTGAAGTGATTCTGTGCTAAAGTGAATTTGCAAATGAGCTTCCTTCCCTCACTCAGCTCTTCTTCTTGGATGATAAAGTCATTTTAGAAAAGAATTCCACCGTTAGGACAAGACAGGGAAGAACAGAACCCTGCTGTGGGCAGGCCCTGAGACTTTTCTTTTCCCCCCAGACCAGACACTGTCAGCACGCACAGCTCACACACACGTGGTATGGTAAGCGGAAGGAAGCCCCTGTCTCCATTTCCTTGACTTTTAGTCAGCCCAGCTAATGAAGAACGAGGCAAGCACACATGTAAGAAATGAAGTCCATCCAGGCTTCTCCTCATTTCTTTATCTGATAGGCTCTTCACAAAAGACAAACACCGACATTTTGTTTCCCGATAGTCTTTAAATACCTGGGAGTAAGGGAAATTTTACACCCGATGGAGGGTGCATGGAGGGAACCAGCTGAAGGTCTAATAATCGCCCTTTGCCCACCATCGCTAGTTTTTAATCCAGTGTCAAGTGTTTTTGTTTTGTTTTAATTTAACCTCAGCCCATCAACCCAAGTTGACCTCAGCAGTTCTCAGTTGTGTCAAATTTCTAGCCCTTTCAGAGATTTAGTTTCTCATTTATATTAAAATCAAAAACAAAAAAAAAATTTGAGCCTTTTAAGAGAATAGTTGTTAGAGGTAAATGAGTTAAGGTACCAGAACAGTGCTTAACACTTTGAAACTTTTGGCAAATGCTGGCAATTAGCAGCCATCAATACAAACCCTCCAGTTAGGCCCCCTGCTGTGCACTGCTGTTCCAACTTTCACTTCCCCTTTTTTACTACCTGCGGAGTTCTTCCTCTCCTCCAGCTAGAACAGCTAGAGGGGCTACAGTGTCTATCCTAAAGAGATGTTGGACAGCCCTATATGAGTTTATGTTTTAATTGTGGCGTTATGAAGGTAAAAAGAGGCAAAATAAATTTTAAAAATGTAAAGATGAAATTATTTTATGTGGGTGTGGGTGTTTTTGCCTGCGTGTGTGTGTGTGTGTGTGTGTGTGTGCACCATGTGTGTGTCTGACATCCCCTGGGATTGGAATTACAGGTGGTGATGAGCCACGATATAGATTCTGGGACTCGAACCCAGGTCTTCTGCAAGCATTAGTGCTCTTAACCACCAAACCAACTCTCCAGCGCGTGTAAATGAGTTCTGAAAAGTTATTTTATTTGGATTACTTGTATTTATAATTACATTTATAAATTATATATTGTACAATATAAATATAAAAATAAATAAATCATTTGTATTTATAATTATTATAATTATCATTAACAATTTGGATATTGCTATATCCAAAATATTATCATTTCAACATGAATTCATGAAGATAAAATCAGTTTTATATTTACAGGAGAGATAGATTTCTTTTTTTTTCTTTTTTTACTTTAAAAGCTTGTGTGTGTTTTATATATAGCACACCTTAATTCATGCTGGCTATATCTCAAGGGCTGAGTAGCCAGGTGGGTTAGCAGTACAGTATGGGAATGTGTTCAGTACGCAAGCAGGTATGAGTTATTAACTCCAGAAGTAAATGAGTCCCCTGAGTAATGAGTAGCCGGCACATATTTATAGTATGGTACTGGAGTGGAGACTAAGCATGTGTGCTTCAGGTAATCTTCATGGCAATTCCCTTATCTTGGTCCCTGCATCATTCACATACTACACGGGGGGGGGGGGGGGGAGACTGAGACTTAAAGACGTAAAATAAAAAGTATGTAAAGCAGAGGGACCAGCTGCTACTAAGTAGCAGAGCGAAAACTGAGACTTAAAGACGTGAAATAAAAAGTATGTAAAAACAGAAGGATCAGCTGCCACTAAGTAGCAGAGCTCAGATTTGAACTTGGCTCCTCCAATTCCAGAGACTGCACTGGCTTTGTGAATGCCACTTTGTTGATTAAAAGTCTAAATGAAGACCTACCTTCTTTGCAAAGCCCTCGGGGAGGACATGTGAAAAGGTAGCAAGCACCTTGACGTAGACATAATTTATGGTTACTATGAAGGTCTGTGAATGTGGTCATCATGAGTGTTTCCCATGGCAATTCATGCTGTCTGTCACCCTATAAAATCTGTATTTGTTTACTCAGGAATAGATGGCAAAGAGATGGGATCTCTGCTTTCCTGATCTCTAGGGATGGGAGAGCCTTGTTCAGGGAACATCTGGAAAAATACAGTTCTTGCAGATAAATGCTCCCACATGGGGTCTTTATGTCCTGGTGAAGGCCAAGCGGGCAGAAGTAGACACTCTCTAAGCAGTGCTTAGAATTGGCCCTAAAGATGATCTACTTGCTTTTATTGGCAGACTCTTCCAGTTGATGACGTTACGGTTTGAAAGCAGGACCACTTTCAGATAGGAAATGTTAACTCGCTTTTATGAGCATAGCTCTCAGAGTGAAAATGGTGTTAGCTCCCATGGCCAGCGAGCCTCTTTTCCCTACGGTATTTCTGAACCATTGCTTTTTCTTATTTTTAAATCATTAAAGACCAGATTTTGACAAGAGCTGGACCATAATCCAAGAGCGCCTGCAGATGGACTCCATGGTTATCAAAGGCCTTGATCCAGATACCAACTACCAGTTTGCTGTGAAAGCCATGAACGCTCATGGCTTCAGTCCGCGCAGCTGGCCCAGCAACACAGTCCGAACCCTGGGTGAGTGCTGTACCTGTCCTGAAGAGCATGCGCAGCTGAGTAGCTGTAGTTGCCTCTCAGAGCCTCCGCTGCCTGGGGCGTCTTAGTGCCCGACAAACGAACAGCTTTGGGATGGTGCTCTCTCCGGGCTTCTTCCTGCAGTTTTCCCAGACCTTTTGAAGGTTCGACTCTCCACTGGGACGCGGGCTATTTCGGTTTCTAAGCAGTCAGGGAAGGTTTATTTTTGCATCGTCCTTGGGGAGTTTCTGGTCGGGTTTTTGTGCACAGTCACGGGGCAGATCACACAGCAAATGAGATGCGCAGTCTCTCCCTGCCTCTTGTCTCATCGTCAGTTCTTCTTGGAACCCGGTGGGGGGGAAAGCTAAGACCCCCCCATCCCCCACCCCACCCCCACTCTTCACAGTTAGTGATTGTCTGCCAAATCGAGGACTCTCCACTGAGTGTGGTGAACACCTGTAATCTCATCCCTTGGACGCTTGAGCAGGAGGGGAGCTGTGTTAATTCAAAGCCAATTTAGGGTGCTCACTAGGAGCCTGTAACAAAACAAAAGGGACGTTCAAGTAACATTGGCTCCCCTGGGTGGTGGCCAGCACATCTCAGAACAGATGTTGGCGTGCTGACACGTAACTTTGGGGGTTTAGTTGACTGTGTAAGTTCTCATGGTGCCTCTGGGGATCTGGAGGAAGCTTAGGACCAATGTTGAACAAACAAACTCAGGCTTGTCTTCAAAGTCAAATCATGTCTCTGGTCTGGGGTTCAGCAAGCTGTCACATGATGTCAAAAGCGGAAGGGTTCAGGCAAGCTTGTCAAGTCCAGCAGAGCCCAGCCCAGCCCAGCTTCAAAGCCTTTGTACTTTGGAAGTAGGGTCACATTTACATAAACCTAGAAGCATGGTAGTGAGGACTTAGAAGAGAGATGTAAGCACATTTTTGAGAGGTCGATGTCTTTGCAGTTCCACACATGAATTCCTCAAGAGCCCTGCAGCTGCTGCAGGCCTGTTTATCCGAAAGAGGGGCTCCAAAGGGGAAGCTAACCCTGAGTAGCTTGTTTTTCCATTGGCTTGCACAAAGCCCTATTTTTGTTGTTAGGATGGAAATAAGTAACCCCCACCCCCATAGCTGTCTCCCAAGGCTAATTCTATTCCCAGGAAGATATCCACCAGGGCTTGCAAGTCCTGGGGGTGTGTGCTCTGCTAAACAGAGCACCCATCCTGCAACCTTCAAGGTTGAGTGTCCCCTCTTCAAACTGAGTTGTTGGAGTTGCAGTGGGGCCTCACCTCTAAAATCGCTCCCTTTCTCTCTACTTCCCCACCATACAACAGCTACCTTGGAATAGTAATTGTTTCCTTATTCTTTGGAATGGAGAAGCTGCCTAAACAGACTGAGAATGAAGATCTTTCTTTCCAGAAGACATGCTAGCAATTCTATTCCAAGGCCTCCATCCATTCTCGCTAAATGTGTTCTCTTCTGTCATCTCAAATTGGCCAAAATATAGAGAACTGGAGCTAGAGGCTCACTCTCACTGTCCTTCAAAACACGTAGGTGGTCTAGTTTGAGTGCACTCTGGCACTTAGTGCGTGTTCATTGCTCTTTCCCAGCCCTTAACATGAAGATTCTGTGTTCCACATCTCCATCTGTCCACAGTGTCCTCTAAGTCATAGAGTGAAGAACAAAGAAAGATGATTATGGAACAACTCAGGCTGACCCTGACCTTGGATGGACGTGGGAGAGGACACTAGCTTAAGGAACAGATGGATGGGTGGGTAGACCACCCCTTGAGGATTTTCTTTTGGTAAAAGATGTGCTGATGTGGTCTTTGAGGTTCTAGTCATTTGTTCTCCATTTCTTGATCCTATTGTTAAGGAGAGTGTTTCGAGGTGGGGGAAGAGTGGAGAAAGAGAGGCAAAGACACTTTGTGGATATGAAACATTTTATTGCATTTCTGACTCCCAGGGGAAGTAAAATTTTATATTTTCATAGTAATTGTGCACAAAGGATGGCAAAGTCACACAAAACCAAAGTAAACAATGACAACACACCCTCCCTGCCCCTCAAAATCCACAAACCTCAATGAAGTTTTTATGAGAGTTTCTTATTGCTGTTTGTGGTGTTTTGTTTTGTTTTTGAGACCAGAATAAGTCCCCCAACACTCCCCATACTGTCTCCCAAGGCTAATGCTATTCCCAGATGATATCCACCAGGGCTTGCAAGTCCTGGGGGGGTGTGCTCTGCTAAACAGAGCACCCATCCTGCAACCTTCAAGGTTG
>NC_034600.1:54025036-54044776 GCF_900095145.1 Mus pahari | reverse complement strand
CTCAAAATCCACAAACCTCAATGAAGTTTTTATGAGAGTTTCTTATTGCTGTTTGTGGTGTTTTGTTTTGTTTTTGAGACCAGAATAAGTCCCCCCCACCCCCATAGCTGTCTCCCAAGGCTAATTCTATTCCCAGGAAGATATCCACCAGGGCTTGCAAGTCCGGGGGGGGGGGGATGCTCTGCTAAACAGAGCACCCGTCCTGCAACCTTCAAGGTTGAGTGTCCCCTCTTCAAACTGAGTTGTTGGAGTTGCAGTGGGGCCTCACCTCTAAAACCGCTCCCTGTCTCTCTACTTCCCCACCATGCAAATTACTGAGTTATCTCAAATAACTCAGGCTAGCTTCCAATTCCTTATGTAGCTAAGGATGACCTAGAACTTCTGATCCTTTTCCTAAGTACTGGAATTGCATACATGTCGTACCATGTCCAGTTTATGCCATGCTGGGTTTTATTTTATTTTATTTTTTTTTGAAGATTTATTTATTTATTTTATGCATATGAGTACACCATTGCTCTCTTCAGAGACACCAGAAGAGGGCATCAGATCAAATGGTTGTGAGCCACCATATGGTTTCTGGGAATTGAACTCAGGACCTCTGGAAGAGTAGTGGGTGCTCTTAACCACTGAGCCATCTCTCCAGCCCCATGCTGGGTTTTAAACCCAGGGCTTCCTTCATGTAAATCAAGCACTGTAGCAATGGGGGTGTATTCTCAGCCCGTAATATTAACAAATATTCTGAAATACATAGAAGTCTGCGGCTCCTACATGGCTATGGTTCCTCAAATTAGGATAACAGGAGTAGACTCCATTAGATGAGTCACTGCATGGAAACACAAGAATGTGCTATAAGTAAGTGATGCTTCAGGTGAGCTTTTCCTCTTGGCTAGATTACTGCCCCCAGAGACCCCATTATTCTAGCACATTCCTATCCTTAATTTGGTATTACTTGTAAACTATATCACTTCCAAAACACTTTTTTTTTCTGTACAGAAATTATACACTTGCCAAGTAGCATTATGTGAGTTGCTGACTTTGAAGTATCAGGGTTGACATTGGAAAACCTGTTATGAGCCAGGCCTTGTGCTGACCACTTGTGTTAAATCCTTTAATCTCCCCCAGAAACGTGGGGTGGGAAGGAATAGCATTCTCTTAATATAGATAGAGAAAATAACATCTCAGAACAATTTCTGATTTTTCCCAAGAGCGATAATTATGAAGGCAGTATGTGAAGTTGGGTTTGCTGACTGTGTTTGTGGCTACTTCCCTGAGTATGACTGGGATCAATGGGATCAGGCTGCTAACACACGGCAGCACAGGAGAGGTTCAGTCAGTCCTTCAGTGAAGGATGAGCTAATCTGTGTAGACTCTGAGGACTGGAGCGGTGCTGGTAGCACCAGACCCAGTTTCCACCATTTGCATTTCGGGTGTATGCCTCATCTGCTTCAGCCTTGTTCAAACACAAAACAGAATGGGAAGAAAACGATCATTAAGACTCTATGTATCTGGTCCTCTCTTGAGAAACATGGTTTTATTGGTCACTCTAAATGCTATTCCCATGCCCCTGCCCTGCGTTTACCTCAGGTCCCTTACGGGAGGCGGCGCACTACGCAGTTCCTGTGTTGTTTCCATGAGGAAATGGGAATTAAGCAGATACATTTTTTAAAAAGACTGAAGATCTTTTCTCCTTATCCCCATCCTACTGTATTCTTTAATGCCGTGTGAGGAACACCAACAGCGTTATAATTTGCCTTTGGTCTTGTAAATGACTAGCTGATACTCCAGGCTGGGGGCGGTGTAGGAGATGCGCCCAACCTACCTGTTGGTCACTTACCTTCTGAGCATCACGCTTAACTCAGTCAGGAAGCATAAGGGCGGGAAATAAAGGACATGAATGATAGACAGGGAGGAAATGAAGTATATGTACTTTTTCATAGATGAAGATTGAAGTAAAAATAATACACACACACACACATATATATATGTGTGTGTGTATATATATATATGTATGTATGTGTATATATATATATATATATATATATATATATATATATATGTATATATCCAATCCTGAGATTATATAACATCCACAAGGAGGACTGTGGACCTTAGCAGCCCAAATCTTTTCGTTTTTAATGTTCCATCCTTGTAATATAGTCAGAGAAAGGATCAATACATTCCTAACTGAAGTGGATCTGGGGTCATTGGGGCAGCCCCCCCATAGATATATTTATTCTTCTTGTTCCTGCCAATAGTCCTTTTGCTCTCACAGCCTCAGGCCTTTGGCACCTGCTCTTTCCTCAGCATGGAGCTTTCTTCCCTCAGATCTTTCTGTGACTCTGGCAGCCCCCTCTATCTCTGCTTTTAGGTCATAGCTCACTTCCTTAGCCTTCTGCTAGCCCCACGCCCCTGCTTCATCTTCTCTCTAGCAATGCCACTGTCTAGAACTATTGTATGCGTTTCACTATGTGTATTTCCCCCTGACAATAAGCTCCGTGTTGGGGCTGGAGAGACATGGTCAATGCTGACTGCCCAATGCCCTCCACCATGTCAGCATTCAATAACTACTATTGAGTGCATGTGCGAGTGGGACTTAACCAGCCAAGAGTCTGGTTTAGAGGTTGAGTAACTGTGTGGCTGATGTCAAAGCAGAGGCAGGCAAGGGTAATCTAGGAGACCATGCAGGCCCAAAGTTGGCTACCCACTGGGAAAATTCTTAAACAAAAACATTGAAGCCCCCAGAACTGCAATGCACAGAAATAAGGAGAAAGTCAACAGGATAAAACAAGAGGGGTGGGGGAGTGAGGAATGGAGAAAGTAGCCCTAGAAAATTTAAATTCGAGGCAGTAAGGATAGAGGAGAGGACCTGCTGATGGGGCATTAGAAGGAGTATTTACATCCTATTCCAAACCAAGCCTTCCGTTCTCTTCTGTGTTCTTTCTTAACCACCAGAATAAGCTCTAATGTTATTTATCACCTTTGCCTCTGCTCCTACGGAAGTTTCCCTGTGGCCTCAGATCTTCAAAGGCAGGCGTCATAGAAGTGGTTTGTTTCGGTTTTTGCTCTCTCCCCCAAATCCAAGGTTTTCTACGGCTGTAGAGCTGCCTCTTCCAGGGATCTAAGACAGGCGCACATGGCTTCAATAATCAGATGTCTACACTAAGCGCTCTTCCCACCCTTCTTCCTGGTGTCTGGGGATGTCTCTTCCTATTTTTGATTGTTCGGTATCTAGGTATGACTCTGGCTCTTGCCCACGTTTGCTGTGACTGGTGGTTTGTATATGCTTACCCCCACGGAGTGGCACCATGAGGGGGTGTGGCCTTGCAGGAGTAGGTTTGTCACTGTGGACGTGGGCTTTAATACCCTAGTCCTAGCTGCCTGGAAGTCAGTCTTCTCTTAGAGGCCTGTAGATAAAGATATAAACCTCTCAGCTCCTCCTCCATCATGCCTGCCTAGATGCTGACATGTTTCCACCTTGGTGATGCTGGGCTGAATCTCTGAGCCTGTAAGTCAGCCCCAATTAAATGTTTGTCCTGATAAGAGTTGCCTTGGTCATGGTGTTCACAGCAATAAAACTCTAACTAAGACAGCGACCTTCACTTTTTTCTTTTCAACTCTCTTCATAGAGACTGGCTTTAGGATGCTAGGTTTCTCATGTATATGCTACATATACAACCACAGAACAGAGTTTGCCTCACCCCAGTCTCAAGTTACCGTTTTTCTATTTGGTAGTGGTGCTTCCAATTGACTGTAGCAAGAGTGCAGGCAGGAAGCACATGGAGACGGGTGCAAGCGGGAAGGATCTGTAGGAATCAATCAGGAACTATTCTGAAATCCACAGCATCACCACCCAGCATTCCCTATAGCCTGGTGCATATGAGAAACCTTTTCTGATCTGGAGCTTCAACTGCCCTGCAATCCCTGTTCCTTTACAGAACAAAATCTAGAAGACAACTCTGGGCTTGAGAAATCTCTAGATTCTCAAGATTCCATTGCTCTGTTTTCCTCAGTTTCCCCATGTCTGTGATCAGGACAGCAGAGACTGGTGAAGGTCGTCATCTCTCATCCCCAGGGCTGTTTTGAGAAAATGCCTATGAAGTGGAGATTGTACCTTCTGCTCATTCTTCAAGTGATACAGCATGTTAATGATGCATGGTTGTCTCCTCGATGCATAATTACTGAACGGGTAGACTGTCAAGAACAACCATCACTGAGTCTATTAGCTTTTCCTCTAGGACTCCATATCCTGAGCCATGGCACAGGAAAATGGCAACAGGATTCCAGAACTCAGAAACATAGGTCCAAGGAAAAGAAATCTGTTGACCAAGAAGTGGAGGGATGGAAGAAGTCATATGAGCTGGGGACACTGGCATCCTTGGGGTAGGTTTTGGTGGGTATAGGAGTGAAGGGTTTCTTTTATCCTTCAACGTTTCCATAATTGAGTCTATGAGATAAATGATGAGCAGACATTAACAGCAAGAGAAAAGGTCTATAGATCTACTGCCCACACAGAGCCACCACCAAAAAGAGAGGTGCACTCCCAGTGAGACCAATAGGTGTGTGTACCCTCTTAGCATGACAGGTAAACTTAGTCTTTAGTGAGAGTCCTTCTGGGAAAAGCAGTCACAGAAAGTGACCTTTCCCCTTTGATGTTCCTAGAGAGTTTTCAGGTGTTAGTAATAGACACATCCAGATTGTCATTCCCTGAAAGTCTTCTACTGGACTGGTTAGCTCTAAAAAACTCCCTTGAAGGACACCAACAACTAAAATACATGGGTAGGAGGCATTGTGCACTCTGAAAACAACAATACCCCGTCCTCCATACTGGTAGCTTTAGACTGTTGGTAATGTTGGTACAATACTACAGAGATTGTAGCAGGAGGATCACAAGTTCAAGGCTAACCTAGGCTGTGGCTGGGGATGTAGCTTAGTTGGAAGAGTGCTTGGGTAGCATTCACAAAGTCCTGAGTTTGATCCCCAGAGCCACATAAATGGTACGATGGCCATTCTTATAATCCCAGCTCTCAGGAGGTAGAGGCAAGAGCATTAGACATTGGCAGTCACCCTTCCTACATAAGGACTTCTATGCCAACCTAGGCAAGAGATCCTGCCTCAAAAATAAAACCAAACAAAATCAATCAATCAAATACCCAAAAAAACCTCAAGGAGAATTAAAACCTAACAGAGTACAGAATTATTTATTCTCTTGTGGCTCTAGTTTTAGTTGGTTGTTTTTGGGTTGTTGTTTTTTTTTAATCTCCCCAAAGTCAGCCTCACACTCAGAGAAGAATCTGTAAATTTTTCTCTGAAGGTCTAGTTAGTAAATATTTTAGGCTTTAGACTTAGCTATTGTTGAAGATATATACAGTATGCATGAGTGTGCACCAATAAAAGTTAATTTATAGACACTGAAATCTGAATTTCTTATGTTTGTGTGCCATCAAAAATTTATTCTTTAAAATTCTAAAAGTGCCAAAACTATTGTTCCATCCATAAACAAGCCACGCGAGCTGTCCTTGTCCTGTAGACTTGTTTGTTGAACCCCAAAGTTTAAGAGTTTTTAAAATTTGGGGGAAGTTCTTTTTTTTTTTTTAAGTAGCATTTTTTTTTAAGCTTGGAAGGAGCCAATTAGCACATTAAAAATGAAATTGTTCCCATGGCAGAGCTCTGCAACTTAATATTCTTAAAGAAGGGACCCGTGAGCCCTTAAGGCAGCAGCTGAGAGGGGTTGTACTGCTCCATTTGAAAGAGAAGAAGCATGGGGAGGGGCAGGCTGCCATGCTGGGCTTTTCTCCAGGATGGAGGAGAAAGAGGCCTGTAAATTAGAGCTCCACGGATTTGTAAATCTTTAGGGTGGAAGATGGAAGCGGAGACTGGAGGAGGAAACAAATCACTGGCCTCACTCCTAGGGGACGAACCTGCATTTTAAGTGTGTATCTTCGCATAAACATAACTGCAAAATGTGATTTTACATTCAGGGTGCCCCGCTGCCGTAATCGCTCTATTGATTTGCTAATGCCTGGATTCATGTAAATCTGAATTACACCCATTTGCACAACTTTATTGGCTTTGAGGGGAATGATTCACCTCGCTGTTTAAATACCTGATACCTATTAATTGCCCTCGGGAGGCCTTTGTGCATGCTATCATACATTTATTTATAATCAGCACACCCATATTTTATCCTCTTGCTAGAGAGAGAAGACAAACTGAAGCAAATGATAAGAAAATATAATTTTTCCAACCCAAGGCGGGCAAACTCCAAGCTCTGCCCTGTGCCACAATAGTTTTCCGTTGGGTTCATCACGATATGGGGAATGTGGTACACCTCTCACCTCAGGTGGACTCCAGCTTTGGAGTTCAGGGGCCAAATGCTCATGGTCACAAGGACTTCCACAGAGTCAGTGCCTTCATGGTTCTTGCAAATTGAAAGAGTGAAATTTGTGAATCCCAAAGGGATGAGTTTCAGAAATACATTTATTATAAATTCATAGGTGAGAGCTTAAGAAAAGGAGAGAAGGGGGAGCTCCCATAGAACAGGGGGTTTCGGGGATGTTATCAGTATCTCTACTGGACCGCTGGTCTTAGGGGCTTTTAAAAGAACTTCTGACAGAAACTGGCAGAGGGATGAGGATGTGTCTGAGTGTCTTAGTTAATGTCCTACTGCTGTGAAGAGACACCATGACCACAGCAACTCTTATGAAGGAAAGTGTCTAGTTGAGGCTGGCTTACAGCTCAGAAGTTTTAGTCCATTGTCATTGGTGGTGAGAAGTGTGGCAAGGTATAGGCAGACTCTATGCTAGAGAGGGAGCTGAGCATTCTATATCTGGATCTGCAGGCAGCAAGAGGAAAGAGTGAGCACACTGGGCCTGGCTTGAGCTTCTGAAACCTCAAAGGCCACTCTGAGAGACACACACGTCTTCCAATAAAGCCACACCTCCTAATGCCACTCTGTAGTGACCAAGCATTCAAATATATGAGTCTATGGGGCCATTCCTACACAAACCACCACATTGGCACCCACCTCTGTCAGCCACTTCCTCACATTTCAATTTCAGGCAAGGATCTCATTTAGGAGACGAGCTAGCACAGACCAGGAAGCAGGGCTTGTCTGGCCTTCCTGACCACCATCACTGTCATGTTGAGAGATGCTGATCCGGGGGTCACACTGATCTGACTTGCTCAGGTAGAGCAGCGTCTGTCCCGTATTCACACCAATCACGTCTTAGCTTCTGAGTTCCAGTTCCAGTTAGGTTATTTGACAAGCAAATAGGATCTCAACTATGGCTCTCACAGCATCTACCAGAGTCTGGTGTGTTCCCACCAGGACTTCCAGGTTCTTGTGTAGATTAGACAAGGACATGTGGAGAGTGGTGGAGGCCGTGTGCATTCGTATAAAACGCACTTAGGAAGGGAGACTGCATTTCTAGTGGAGAAAGTGGGCCAGAACTGGGTGGGAAAACTCGATGGAATGCAGAACATCCATAATTGAGACTTTTATAGGATATTTCTATGTAGTAAGCTTTTAAAAATGCTTCTAATCTTGCTGCTAAGTAGTTTCTTTGACAACTGATTTTGGCTTCATGCTCTCCAGCTATGGTTTAACACAGTCTAAAGGATACAGAATAAGCTTGCCACGGCGACAGACACACAGACAGACATACACCCCACACACACACACACACACACACACACACACACACACATGCATGTAGGGGGGGGCACAATGTGTCTGATGGCCCTTATTTGTTGATCTAACTGAATTCTGAACAGATACACACACCCATGGTGTTATCAGTCTCCTAAGCAGGAAATAACGAGATGAGCAAATGAATAACATGAAGCAAGCGTCCCCACCCCCCTTTAAGAAGCGCTTGTTTGTAAAAGCTTGTGCAGCCAACCCAGCATCTGGACAGATAGGGAGAGCCTTGGTTTCCAGCTACAACATGTAAAACTGTCACAAATGAGCCACAGATAGAAATTATGGGGAATCAACACCATGACCCCTTGTCCTCCCTCCTCATTCTGCTGATGCTTCCTGATAGAGAGCCAGTCACTAGAGTTTCCCAGAGCACAGGGAAGAGCAGAGCAAGGCAGTGTGTGGGTCTGCGGCCAGAAAGAGAGCCACCCCAAGAGGAACAGTGTAGTCAAATAGAGCAACAGAATGGTGCCTGTTATATGGGTTATGCATTTTGTGTGTGTGTGTGTATCTGTGTGTGTATGTGTGTGTGTCTGTGTCTGTGAGTGTGTTGTATGTGTTTGTGTATGTGTGTGTCTGTGTGTATGCATGTATATGAGTGTGTCTGTGTGTCTGTGTATGAGAGTGTGTCTGTGTATATGAGTGTATATGTGTGTATATCTGTGTGTATCTGTGTGTGTGCTCCACTTGCTTAAATAAACACAGGTTTATCATCTATCCATGTATTTAGCATGTTGCCCTGAACATAGGCAATGATGAACTCCCTAGTCAGACCTGTGTACTGAAGTTTATGTTCACAGAGCTGGCAAGGGGTCACCTCTGCTTTGCATGGAAGGCAACGGGTCTATAAGCATAGTAGCCTTCTCAAGATTACTCACTAGCAGATCTGCATGGAAACCAGTTAGTGATTGATTTCCACACTAGATCCCTTAGTTAGTGGATTTTTCCTCATCTTAAGAACTGGTCCCTTACAATTTTCAAAATGCATATGCTGTCTTGTAAAAGCTAGCAGCCCTGAATCTGTTGCCTGCCTGTGGATCCTCTTCCCTTAACAAGCTGTCTTGTCTGGCCTCAGTGGGAGAGGATGTGCCTGACCCTGCACTATATTGATATGCCAGGGTGGCTTAGTACCCAGGGGACCACCCCTTTGGGCTGGATAAGGGGATGGGAGAGAGGGGCTTGCTGGGAGGAGGGGGCTGTGATTGGGATGTAAAGTGAATAAATAAATTAATTAATGGAGAAAAAGAAGAAGAACCAGTCCTCTGGGTGTTCAGGGAAGAGGCTCCATCATTGCAAGTGTGGGATGGAGGGGATGGAGGGGATGGAGGGGAAGGAGGGGAAGGAGGGGAAGGAGGGGATGGAGGGGATGGAGGGGATGGAGGGGATGGAGGGGATGGAAGAGATGGAGAGGATGGAGGGGATGGAGGGGAAGGAGGGGATACCTAAATAGGCTGGGTACCATTGGCAAGGGCTAGCTAGGGTCTGAAGGTCACTGGAAGCCACTGAACTTGGCGGTTTCTCAGAGCATGAGGATTCTGGGACAGCTGGAGCCTTAAATTGAACAGAGTGCAAAGTCTTCACTTAGATTTTAGCAAAATCATTTGAATGAGGCTAAGAAAATCAACACATTAAATCCCAAAACAGAAATGCCATCCTTATTTCTAAATAGAAATGGGTTTTATGCTCTATAATGCTTAGTAGAAAAAAAAAAAACCCAACAACATAAAATAGTTTTAAAACCCAAACTGTAAATCCTGTCTAACCTTACTATCTGAAGATAACATTTTATTATAGAGTATCTGCTAGAGTTTTAACTGAATGATGAGGTCATGGAACATATACTCTGTTTTGTTACAAAAATATGGAGATATAAATATAGGCCTGTTTAGTTAAAAAGGATGGTGTATTCCACTGGGAAGGTCTGCTACATGTGCCTCAAGAGATGCTTGCTGCTGGGTGTTTAGATTGCTTTGTATAACCATATCAGATTCCTAGCTGGGGCCTTGGGCCACACCCTTCTTTTTCTCTTCCATGTGTCTATGTGTGTGGTATACATTTATGGATGGATACAGTTCACATGTGTGTAGACATACATGTGTTTACATATGGGGGTCCAAGGTTGATGTTGGGGATCGTCTCCAAACAGTCTTCAATCTTATTGTTTGTGGGAAGACTCTCTCAAGGAAACCCAGATCCCCCCAAAATGAGTCCTGCTAACCGGCTTGCTCTAAGGCTCCTCCTTAGAGTCACTTCCTTCCTAGGCCAGAATTAGAGACAGGCTGCCACACCCACTCATTTTAACCTGGCCTCTGGGAGACCAAACTTGAGCTCCTTACTTGCATGGGAAGTGTTTTAACTGCTGAGCCATCTCCCCAAAACCTCCCTCTGCCCCACCCCCTTACCCCCCACCACACCCCCACCGCAAAGGAAAAAGAAGTCACCTGTTGTAAGGATGTGCCTCTCTAAGTTCAGCTCTGCTGCTGGTATTTTTCAGGGTAGGCTTGTCTCCCTGACCTCATGCAGAAGCATCCCTGGGAAAGGAAATCATCTACTGTGAGAGCCTCCCTTTACCTATATGTCTAGCATGTATTTTTTTTTTTCACTTATATGTCTAGCATCTATTTTTTTTTTCACTTACAAAGCTAGTATGGTTCACAGTTATATAAGGATCTGAGCTTGAAGCAAAGAAACAAAAAGCTGTCCCCTGTGTACCTATCAAAGACCTGGACCCGAGGATGAAGGACACCTTCTCAGGAGGAATATCTGGTGACCTTAACATCCCACAAACACCCCTGAGATCTTTTTCTCTTATAAAAATGAGTGAATCTTCCCTCCTACATAAGACGGAGGATTAAAAGCCACCTGTGCATGACTTGGTGAAAGATAAGAGTCGGGATGAGGAAACAAAGGCCCGCTTCCTACAAGAGGAAAGGCTGAAGAGGAGGAAGATGTGCCTACATCCACATTCCCTCTGCAAATAAGCCAAACCACATTACCTTCTCTGGTCGGGGCCAGTGGTATCCGTCAGGGATGCTCTGTTTTTCCCTGGATGTAGCTACCACAAGACGGGCAAGCAGGAGAGATACTGACCAAGCTGCAGAGATACTCCTAGAAACCGAATGCATCCTGTTCTAGAGGATAGCTAGGGGGTAGGCTGTGCAGATGGAGGAGGGAGAATATTGCAGGAGCCTGAGGCTGAGATTTTCCCACAGGTCTTCTGGAGTGAGTCCCTAGAGAGGTACCATCCCCGCTACTTCAGTTGACTCCCCCACCCCCACCCCAGCCAATGAGATCACTACAGAGCAAGAGAAGTGAGCTGATGAGGTTTCACTGATGAGCAAGACCAGGGAGACCACCCAGACATAGAGGTAAACACAGATGGGCAGGCCTTCCTTGCAGCCCCAGCCTCACTCACAGAAAGGCCAGTCCCTCACTGTAACACCCCCGTGCACAGCGATGCTGACAGGAGCAAGTGGAAGTTTCAGACTCCAGAATTCTGGAAACAATAGAAATCCCTTTAAGCAAGGACATACTGACTGAAGGTGTTTGAAGTATGGAGACTAGCATCCCTCCCCACACCTGCAGAGGGAATTATGGGAACAAGAGGGGGAACCCTACATCACTTCAATTAGGAACAAACACATAACAATTACATCATTAATTATTATTATTATTCCTTTAATTTATTTTTGCTTTGAAAATGTTTAAACTTCTGTGCATTTACAGTTTGGCTGCGTGTTTGAGCTTGTATCTCATCTGAGTTGGCCTTTGTGACAGTTCTTTTCTTTTTCAGCATCTATTCTTAAATATTTTCCATGTTTCTCATACATCTAACCTGTGTACATTTCTTCTTGTTTACTTTTTTTTTCACCTTCCCCATTCTCTCCTAAGCAACAATTTAATCGCTGATACCTTTATCTTAAAAAACAAAAACAAAAACAAAAACATAAACTTCATTTTCCCCAATCAGTACCCTAGTGCTGCTGTCCCTGAATCTCATACTGCTATTGCAAGTTAACACTAGGACTGCTGTCAACCTCTCTATGTATGTATGTATCTATGAAGTCAGCTTCATTCCTAAATAATACTGCAGAACATAGAACATATCCTGTGACCACGACGCATCAGGGAGACTCAGATAAAACAATCAAAAAGATCAAGGAAAATTGGAAAAATTAACAATGGTTGATATATTTATTCCAATGTCTCTCAAAGCACAGGCAAGAAATACCATACATGCACATGTGCACATGCATGCACACACACACACACACACACACTTCCACAAGCTCACAACTTGCCAATATTGGACCCCAAAGATAAAGAGATAGCTGAGATGGAAGAAAAAGTTTTCAGACTCCTACTTTTAAAATGACCAAAATAAATGGATTAATGAAGTAAGGAAATCAAATCAAGAGCTTAGATAAGAAAGTTAGCAAAGGGGATGAAATATTCAATGACTTAAAGGAGAAATTTAAAGCCAGAGGAAAAATCAGTATGGCAATTGAAATTCTGTGGTGAAAAACAAGGGAACCCACATGAAAATGAACGAATCGATCAGTCAAATAAAAAATCACAGTGGAAAGCGTTGCCAGCGCATGAGACCAAGACAGATGAGTTTCAGAGGTGTAGGACAAGATGAAGTCAACAATTCACTCCGACATATACAAAGAAGAAAGATTCATGGACATGACTAAATGTCTACGAAGTGTGGGATGCATCCAAAAGACCAAGCCTAAAAGTTCACAAGGCAGAAGAGTCAAAGTCTAAAGACATAGAGAAAATAAGAGGGCTAGAGAGGTTGCCTGGTGGTTAGGGACACTTGCTGTTCTTCCAGAGAACCTGGCTTTGGTTCCTAGCACACACATCAGACAGCTCACCACTGCCTGAAACTCCAATTCCAGAGGATTCTCTTCTGGAATTGGATTTTTTTTTCTTTATTAGATACCCCAGGTCCATCCGCTCAGAGATGTCACTGCTTACAGAGGACTAGGCTCTCACACATTAATTATCAATTATGAAAATGCCTCACAGACATCTGGTTGAGGGAGTTCTTCAGATGAAGTTCCTTTTTCCTCAGGCAACCCTCCGTCCATGCTAAGTTGACAACTGAAGCTAAATGACGGTGTTTAGCACGGTAAACCAGCAACTTCTAACACTAATAGTAGAGGAAGAAAATCAGTGTCATAGCTACCAGTGACCCCAGCAGCCAGAACAAAGTCGGCAACACCATAGGAAATGGTGACCCCTTTTCAACAAAGAGCCTTAAATGCAAATATTTTTCAACTCGCCCTTAAAAGACATAGATTGGCTGACTCAGTTATAAAGCAAGATCCATGTTGGCATGTTCATTACGGTCCTTGTTCAGCTCACTTTGGGCAGTTGACGAAACTTTATGAGTGTAGCAGCTGATGTTACTAGGAGACATAAACTCACAGTAAACTCCCTGACCCTGCGAAAGGAATATATATGTATATACATGTATGTGATAACAATGAAAAGGAGGCCTCGATTTGAGAGTGGGGAGAGGTTTATGGAAAGGCTTGCTGGGAGGAAAGGGAAGGAAGAAATACTGTAAGTACATTATAATATTTAAAAACCCCAAGATTAAACTATCTATTGTCTCCAAAAGCACACTTCACTGGCAAAGGTGTCCACAAACTGAGAATCAAAGCTTGAAAATCAATTTACAAGGCATACGGGAACTGAAAGCAAACTGGCATACCTATTCTGATATCTGACATAATAGATTTCAAATCAAATTGGCCAGAAGACATAAAGAAGGCCACTACATATTAATAAAGTAAAAAACGAATCAAGAAGATATACTTTTTGTTTAACAATTATTGAGGCTCTCAAGTAATAAAACAAATACTGAAAGACATGGAAGTCTACACAACAGTAGTGGGAGACTTTGATATCCCATTCCAATCTTTAGAAGGTCTTTTAAATTAAAACCCAATGCAGAGACTTCAGAGTTAAACTATACCATAGATAACTGTATTTAACAGATATCAACAGAACATTCTATTTAATAGACACAGAGAGCACATCCCTTCCAGTGGCCCATAGAACATCCTTTAAAATCAATTAATGAATATAAAACCAATAGAAATAATTCTTGTGTTTTATCTGATCATAGTACTTGAAACTAACAGCAATAAAAATGTCAAACACTACAAAGATACTTAGAGGTGGAACCATTTGAATGAATAATAAGTCACTGGTGGGTCGAGGAGAAAGCATTTTAACCTATAGAATCACATGAAAATGGATGAAGAACTTACCAAACTTGTGGACTATAGCTAAGGTCATTCTAAGCGTAAAGTGTGTGCATATAATTGCTTACACACAGAGAATTGTCACAGTCTCAAATAACCTAGTAATTCACAGCACGTTTGTATAGAAATGAGAAGCCAGGCCCAGATGCCATACAGTGCAGGAAATAATAAATATTGGAGCATAATTTCCTGAAACAGAGACTGAAAGAATGAGATAAATAATTATCAAAGCTTTTGTTCTTTGGAATCTAAGTAAGACTGACAGACTTCTCAGCAAACAAATAACAAGAATGGGAGAGAAAATGCCAATTGATACAATTGGGAATGAAAGGGGAAATATTACAACAGACTTGAATGAAATGCAAGGTTCATTAGGAGATAGTTGAAAATCCTATATTTCAAAAAGTTGGAAAATCAATAATAAACAGTTTTCAAGATACATTTGACCTACTAAAATTATGCCAAGGAGATATAAACAAGTTAAGTCCATAACACGCAACAGTATTGTAGCAGTAATTAAAAGCCTCCTACAGAGAAAAGCCCAGAATCAGGCAGGTTCACTTCTTAATTTCCCAAACTTTGGGGGAAATGCTAAAGACCTAATTACATTAACACTTTTCAAACAGTTCTACAAAATAAAAAAGGGAAGGAATACTACCAAACTCACTCTATGGTGCTGAAACTTGAGGGTGTGTCTACTTGTGTAATAGTGGTACAACTATTACGGGGCTAACCAACCGTTTTATGCTTGGATTCCAGACCTACTCAGGAAGACAGAACCCATATATTGTACTGCAAATGCAGTTTAAAAACGTTCATATACACCACGTCTCCCTAGTACTATACTGTTATTTAGTTAAATCGACATATCATCAAACTGTCTTCTAAATTTCTGTTTAAACTGCAATATAAGTAATATTCTCCACTTTAATCTGAGAAACTTCTCTTTGTGGCAAATGGTGTCAGTGCAAAGACACACAGCTGCTCAAAATGCTGAGGACAAATGGCTGGTGAGTGAGTGAGTATTCAGCCCTAAACGAGACATGTGGATCGCCTCCCATAAAGCTCTGAAAACATCATGGATGGGGATGAATGTAAGAACGAGAGGAGAGGGAGAAGGACTATTAAATGTCATCTGCGCATATGACACAGCCATTGAAATCACAAATGCACAGTAGCTGAGGTTACCTCTACTGGACCTGCACAAAATTCACCATGTCAACAATCACGGATGTGGACGGGATCTTCAGTTGTGTACTCACTAATGAATCCACCAAACCTATGACACAGGAAGAGATCCTATTTCTTAATTCATTTACGTGAGGTTCTATATGTGAGAGGTATGTGTTTAAAACTAGAAAGGGGACCATGAAGAGATAAAAAGAGATCTTAAGGGGGAGGGAGAGGACAAATGAGTATATGTGTGCTGATCAATATATTGTTTACTTGACAAGATCCAGAATCACCAAAGAGGTAAGTCCTTGGGGAAACCTGTGAAAGATTCTCTGGATTAGGCTAATTGAGATGGAAAGACCCACCCCAAATATGAAAGATAATTGTCTTAGTTAGGGTTTTGCTGCTGTGAACAGACACCATGACCAAGGCAAGTATTATTAAAGGACAACATTTCATTGGGGCTGGCTTACAGATTCAGAGGTTCAGTCCATTATCATCAAGGCAGAAGCATGACAACATCCAGGCAGGCATGGTGCAGGAGGAGCTGAGAGTCCAACATCTTTATCTGAAGGCTGCTAGCAGTATGCTGACTCCCAGGCAGCTAGGACAAGGGCCTTAAAGCCCCCACACACAAATCCATACCAACAAGGCCAAACCTCCCACCAGTACCATTCCCTGAGCCAAGTGTGTGCAAGCCATCACAATAATTCCCCATGGTCTGAGATCCCAGACCCAATCAAAAAGAGAACGCAGCGGCAGTGGTTGAGAGCCCTGGCTGCTTTTGTAGAGGACCCAGGTTGGATTCTGAGCACCCACAGCTGCCATTCCTCCAGGCCTAGGAAATCTGGTGCCCTCTTCTGCTCCCTTCCAGCATCAGGCATGCATGTACCACACTTACATACCTGCAGGCAAAGCACTCATATACGTAAAATATCAACCAACCAATCAACCAATCAATAATTTGAAAAAGAAAGAAATCAAGTCAGGAACCGGCGTTTCCTTGTTCCCTCCTTTCTGTCTGTGGATGCAGTATGACAAGTTGCTTCAAGTCCCAGCCAACATCACCTCCCTACCATGACGTTCCCCCAAAATATGAGCAATAGACTCTTCCTTTGTTAAGTTGCCTCCATTAGGGGGGTTTTTAATCACATAATGCAACATGTGTCGTGAAAACAGAGGAGAGAGGACCAGCAGGAAGGGACGGGAGTTGGGAAACAGACTAGGAAGAAGAGAGTTATAAAAGGCTGTAACGAGGCCCAGTATTCTGTGGCAACTTAGGAAAATAATGGAGAGGGGCTGGGGAGGGCTCTGTCGGATATTTTCTTTGTCCCGAAATAGAATAGAAGACTGACACTGCATCAAAGAAGAGAGGCTGTGTTCTGGGGCTCAGGTGCCCTTCCCCCAGGAGAACACCCACTGACATCTCTCATACCTAAATCTACACAAGTTCTGGTCTTCCTCTCGTGGCTTTCTGTGAATTATAAGATGACCACAGGTGTGATGGGGAGGAAGTTAGATCACTACCCTCCTGGGCTCAGGCTTGCCAACCTGTAAGCAAATCCACTTTCCTATTCTGATTTCTGTTTCCCAGTTCTTTGAGAAACTGAGACAGCAGGTTTATGGACCCAAGTGCCTGGTTATGCCTGTTCTTCGTTCCCACCACCTGCCCTAAGTGTGGATTAATGTCAGCCACCGCTGAGCTTCAACTCCAGCACAGACCACATTTTTCAAAATCTATGTCTCCATTTGACACAGTGAACTGCTTCTTCCATCAAAGTTTTGATCACTGGATCATCAAAAAGACTGCAGAAGCCAGCAGGGGACTAGGAGACTCCAAGACTTGGCATAGGGCCACCCACAGCTCCAGAGGGTGTCCTCCAGCAGGTGGCGGTAGTTTGCAGGTCATCCAGCAGGTGGCGATAGCCCACAGACTTCCAGAGCAGGAAGAGAAGGGTGCCTTAGGACTGATAGAGAAGTTCCATTAGATTGCACTGGAGCTGTTTCTCCCTTGCTTAACTAGTCCCAGCCAGTAGGGCTATCTTTTACAAATCTACATTTTAGCTTTTCATCCAAAAGAAAAGCTCACAAGCTTATAACCAAGAACTCATAGTTTTGTTTTGTTTCTTCTCAAGGTAAAATATGCTAAAGGTTGTCATGTTTAGAAAGCGCTGCTTAATGAAAATAATGGATTAGAACAGCTGAAAACGAATTAAAGTCACTGGCTACCTTCACCCCTTTCTTCATGCATCACCACCAGCTGGAGTCACCCTAAAATCACTTTACGGAGGAAAGGATAGCGTCTGGTTTTTGAGCTATCTTAGTGTTTCTAGTGCTGTGATGAAACACTATGACCAAAGAGCAAGTGAGGGAGGAAAGGCAGTTTATACTTCCAGATCATAGTCCATCGCTGAAGGAAGTCAGGATAGGAACTCAAGTGGGGCTGGGTCCTAGATGCAGAAGCGGATGCAGTGGGCATGGAGGGGTGCTGCTTACTGGCCCACTTCCCGCAGCTTGCTCAGCTTGCTTTCTTATAAATCCCGGGCATGGCACCACCCACCTCTCCCAGTGATCACTAATTGAGAAGATGCTAACAGCTGGATCTTATGGAGGCATCTCCTCCATAAGGACTCTTTTCTCTCAGATACCTCTAGCTCAGCCAGTACATGAGCTTATAATGGCTGCTTTTTCTGTTTGACTGCTCATTCACATAATTCAAAATCTATGTATTTAACACCTGTTTAATGCCAGGCAATTTCTGGGTACCAGAGTATCAGCAGTAAGTAATACAGCAGGTATCCCTGCAGTCAGGGAACTTATATAAAAGAGGACCTACCTTGGTCAGGAAGAAAAGAATACTAGATAGATAGAGAGAGAGATAGATAGATAGATAGATAGATAGATAGATAGATAGATAGATAGATAGATAGATCCTAGTAAGATAATTCATAAACCAGATGCTATCCTTTCTTCAGTAAAGCAATTTTAGGGTGACTCCAACTGGTGGTGATGAATGAATAAAGGGGGGGATAGGGAGGGAGAGAGAGAGTATTGTTATATTCTGTAAGTAATGCACCAGCAATGATAAGCACTAGGGTGAAAGACTGAGATAAAGTACCAAGTCTCTATCTGGTTGTATGGCTGGCTCTAAATGTCCCAGTCACTAAGATACTTCTAATATGTCTTGACCCATTAGAACCCAATCTGTGTGCATGGTTGGGACACCACATTCAAGGGTAGAGTCACGTCTCATTACCTGATCCTGAGCTTCCCAGCCATCTCCCACTGGATCATTTTTGGAGCCGCAGGTTGTCATGTCTATAATCCAAAGTGCAGATTTTCTACATCAGTTTTCTGAGCTGCCTCTTTAGTGACGAGATGTTATTTCCTCAACAAGAAGCATTGAGGTTCCATTTCCACCTCAGTATGTGTAGGAACACTTCCTGTCTAAGGCGTATTCTGTGCCCTTCTGCAAATTTCAGCCGCTCCAGCAGGATTCCTATCATAAATGGAAGACCCTGTGCAGTTTGCTACTGCACCCTAAGAGTTAGTTATAAATCTGAGAGAGGTTAATAAACACCTGCTTCTTGCCTCTACAGGCACACACACATGCACACACGTGCATGCATGCACACGCGCACACACATACACACACACACACACGCACATGCACACATGCACACATACATACACCATGTACATACCATGTACATAATTTAAAATAAAAATTTGAAAAGCAAAGAAGTGTGTGTGTGTGTGTGTGTGTGTGTGTGTGTGTGTATGTGTTTTCAGTGTTTCACCCTTGCTGAACTAGAACTTTATATTCTTAGGTCATTTGGCTCAATGTTTAAAAATATTGCTTATGGCCCACTTAACTGTTTTCACAACCTTCGAGTGCCCTGAAGTCTGTAGCTTGAATAATACTGGATCAAGTACATCAGGAAATTAAGTAGAGTTTTGTGGAAAGTATATACTAACATCTAAAGGTGTAGAGGAAGGGAACATTAGTTACGTCCATGAATATTGCATATTCTTACTTTTAACAAGTTTCTTTTGGAGGAAGCCAAAGCTTTGAGCCAAGAGTTCACGGTCAAGCCAATGATTATATGCATCTAAAACTCCTTGAGTGTCTGTGTTTGCACTTCATGCAGTTCGAGAAAACATACCCCGGAGTGGAAAGGAGGGCAGCGGTTGCCTTGTGGTGAGGACTCTGGAAAGTGAATTTATCGGAAATCTGACAGTGAAGTGAGGTTGGGGGTGGCTGCTAAAAGTGGGGCTGCATTTCCCCAGGAGGCTGAGGATGAAGGGAATGGGATCCTGCTGAACAGGTCTTTCAATTCGTTGTTAAATAAGGTCAAAGAGAATATGCTTGGACATTGTTCAGATACATAAGGGTTAGGAAGTCCTAGGCAAAAGATAGAACCTAGCCCCACACCTGCCAATGTGAAACTCCTCCCTTAGCTAACGTGAAGACCACCTCTTCAACCTCTTATTTCCTCCTTAGAATAAGGAACAAAATACCCATGAAAGGATATAGGTACAGAGACAAAATTTAGAGCTAAGATGAAAGGATGGACTATCCAGAGA
>NC_034600.1:53991827-54024104 GCF_900095145.1 Mus pahari | reverse complement strand
TTTTTTTTTTTTTTTTTTTTTTTTTTTTGAAAAGGTTTCTTGGGCTCAGATTAATCTCACGGCCCAGAGAGAGGCTGGCTTGCTCTTGTCACAGACTGTCTGGAGTTTTCAATTACTGTTGAGTATGATTATGGATCAGAGAGAGGCTTTAACCCAGGCGTATTCTCTGGGGTAAAACCAACTCTGCTTTCATGAACAGAGAAGTACAGTACGCAAGTCAGGGAAGTGCGGCTGGGACCCTGCCAGCTTAGTGGCCACTGATCTACTCCAACAAGGAGACTACTTGTTGCTTATAGCCATAAGAGCTCTGGCTTAGTCAGGACTCTGACTGCACAGCTGGCCCGTAATGTCTGCAGACTCTGAAGTTGCAGATTCAAGCAATATTTGGGGTGAGGGAATTGTGTTCGTATTAAAGACATAAAGACTTCGTTTTCTTGCCACTGTTCTCAAACGTTGTGTGACTTTTCCTCATAAGAACATGAAGAGTGAACAAATGTTTATTCACTCGAGATAGGGCATCTAGAACAACCCTCCCCCGCCCCCTAAGAAAGATTCCATCCAAGGCTATTTTCGTGAACCAGTGAGTTGTGTTGAGGGTTTGTACAGGAATGTGCATGCAAGGTTATTTACAAGAGTGTGGGAGGCTCAAAAGCAGATGGGGGACCAGTCACAAAAGTTTTTGTCCCTGAGCTTCTGTGCACAACTTGTGGGAAGCCCCACTGAGAAGGATGGCTCTCCCCCAGCCATTCCTTCCTGCTTACACAGTCCCAGGGAGAGGCATTGTGAGCACTGTAGCTTTCTGAGCTTCCTGGATGCCTTAACATCTATTTACTTCCTGAATCTTCTTTGTTACTTTCTGCTTTCCTCCTTCCCAAAGGAGATGCTTCAGTTCTGGGGAAACAGTTATACAATGTCTAAGCAATGCAGCACCATGTATAAAGCATTTCCATTGGAATAGACACTATAAAGAATCTACAGGTGGTTTAATAATGCAAGAACTCTGTAAAGCATATGCACATACTGTGCCATTTCATATAAGAGACTTGAGCACCCATGACTGTCAATGGACACCAAGGCTCTGCTCTACATTTAAGTCATGATATTTAACCACCGTTAGAAATAATTTGAGGAAATAGATACGTATCAGATATTTTTATATGTAAGGTTGAGTTCTTGTGGGCTCTTCTATGCCCCGTCCATGTACATCAAGGACTATAGGCAACTAAGGAATACTACATGCTAAGAGTCAGAGAAATAGTTTTCTCCAGGGAAAAGCACACCAATTAGTCATCTAATACCAAGTGATCAGCCCTGAAAATATACAGTCAAATAACGTTATACAGACTGATCAGGTATATTTAGGAATATATATGTATATATATAGATGTATATAACAACAATTTTAATGAAGAAGTAGATCATGAATTTGAAAGAGACCAAGGAGGGGTATAAGAGAGAGTTTGGAGAGAGGAAAGGAAAGGGGAAATGATGTAAATATAATCTCAAAAATGAAAGGATTTTGTTTAAGTGCAAGGGCTAGAAACATGGCTCAGTGTGTAAAGTGCTTCCTTTGCACGAGTGAGGACCAGGGTTCAGATCTTCATCATTGGTTGAGAAAGCCAGGTGCAACTACAGATATCTATAACCAGAGACAGACAGGTGACCAGGGCCTTGATGGGCAGATAGTCTAGCCAAAACGGCCAACTACAGATTCAGTGAGAAGACCTGGCTCAAGAAATAAGGCGGAGAACAAACAAGAAAGACACCTCAAGTGACACTTTACCTCCACACATGCAAGTACAAGCAAATGCACATGTGCACACATTAAATAAAATGTATGATACAATGATAATAAATCAAATAGACTGAGCCAGTAAAAATCACACCCTGATGAGGTGAGCAGCCAGGCATTTTGGCTCTCTCCTATAATTCCAGTACTTGGAGGCTAAGGCCGGAGGATTCTCATGAATTTGGGGTCATCTTAGGCTACATATTGAGTTCCAGGCCAACCTGGCTACTGATATCTGGGTATCACTGAATGTAAAGCTTTCTATTAGAGTCTAATAATAGCTTAATATAATTATTATCTAATAAATATCTAATAATTATTATCTAATAATTAGACCAGGAGAAGTAAAAAAAAATGATTTTTTTAACTAGGTGCAGTTGTAGTAAGAAATTGCCAAAATTCAAGCAGAGGAATGAATAGCAAGTTTCAAAGTGGTTTTATTGTACATGAAGAATTACATTTTGTGTGGCTAGATTCCTTTTTACTGTTCCTTATTAAAAATTAAAGGTGTCAATTTGAAGTGTATCTGACTGCTGGCAGATCCATTCAACTCAGAAGAAAGAAAACCCTTAAAAGTCAGAAGCGCTCTGGTCAACCTGTTCTTCAGGTCTCTGGGCTTTGTTTCTCATGCCTTAGAGACCACTACTAAATAGGCTGCGCTGCCAAAGACCTGAATTCTGTCTTTTAGCCACAGTTCAAGTTGATACTTCAAAAGTATTTCTATGCGTAATAGAATAATAACAAAGCAAGCAGATATAGGGAATAAAATCATATGAAGATAGGGTATGCAGTCAGACATTTTGGCCCTCACCTGTAATACCAGTACTGGGAGACTAAGGCAGGAGGATTACCATTAGTCTGAAGTCATTTCAGGGTGCATAGTGAATGAGTGTGTGTATGCGTGTGTGCACATACATGCGTGGGAACACAAGAGTCTATTTATGTATCTCTGTGTTTGGATATGGAGGTACACATGTTTACAGGCACGTGTGAAGGCAAGATGACAATCTCAGGTATATTGCTCAGCCATTGTCCACCTTCGTTTTTGATACAAGGTCTTTCACGGATCTGGGGGCACACCAAGCAGGCTGGCCAGCAAGCTCCCCCTCCCCAGCACAGGGGAGATCAGACCCAGAGTTGTGCATACGGGGAATAGGATCTGGGTCTCTGTGTTTGTTCAGCAAGTACCCGATGCATGAACCCATCTCCCCAGCCTCATCAAAATGCCTTAATTCTTTTTAATTCGTTCTCCCTGGTGGTAGAGCCTCTGTTCACAACACCATGTATTACTTACACCATCCCCCTCTAGACCTAGGTGTTTCCTTACTTCACAACCTCTTATCTGCATAGAAACGATTCTCTCAAGTCCGAGACCCGTTGTTTTAGAGATTAAATCTGTTATTAGCCTGCCTCTGAATGAAGGACTTGCATGTATGAGCATATGTATATATGCATATATGTGTGTGTATATATATGTATATATATATGTATGTATACATGTATACATTTACTTATGTATATATACATATATACGTATATATGTATGCATATATACGTATATATGTATAGCTAAAACATTGTTTGTTTGTTTATTAGGTTGCATATCTTTTTAAGGTTGATATGCAATCATTACACATAGTTATAGAGCACAATGTGATGACTCAACCTATGTATACTCCAAGTATAAGCCAACTCAGGACAACAGCATTCTTTTTAGTTTCTATCTTCCTGTGGCTTATGGTTGAGGTGCTTCCTGAAAGTACCATAGAGCTCAAATGTTTTAAAAGTCAGCCCTGATACACACCTCCCTAAATTTATTACATTTATAGCTATTTTAATTATCAGCATGTTTTATCTACTGCTTCAATCTTAGTTTGAGTTTTCAAGTTTCTCTGGGGTTCCCCCCCCCCAGTTGTTAATTGAAGACAGGATTTTTGTTTCCACTCTTCTCCACTCTTCTATGAGAGTTACTAGTTTTGTCAATTGGGATAAAATAATGGATTCTTTTATTAACTGTTTATAATTTGTTAACTTTTGAACTTAATCGATTAGTCAGTAAATCTGTTGTCAGCCTGCCTCTGAATGAAGGACTCTTATTTTTTGCTGAGACATTATTCTTAAGTTAATTCTAAAATTACGTCTAAAATGAATCAATACCTGTTATCCTTCTTTTAAAGGATGAAAGTCCCAGGGGCTTCACGTAATTCGTTCCCTTCTTGTCTTCCGCGGAGCCTCTCAGTATTTCTGTCCTATCTCATTTAATGGCCACAGCTTCAGACTTTGACAAAACTAGAATGCATTGTCCCCAGGATTAATCCTCTTCCTTCTCCCCATCTCTTCTTTCTCTCCCATTTCCCCACCCCCCCTCAGTTTTTTTTCTTTTTTCGTAAATCATCAAAGATCTGTCAGTGATACACTCTCTCTGATAATGTCTTTGTTTCACTTTTAATACCGAACCAACATCATCTGAGCTTATCAAACACAGAACTTTGTTTGGGCAATTGTTTTCTCTAATCTCTGTGTTGTAGGACTAAGGAAGGCTGCTAGTGTCTTGGGTTTGAGCAATTTTCTCACTGGAAAGTCTAAAAAGAATTGAACAGTGTGACTGTCCGCAGGGGCCAGTCTAAGGGCCACTGAAAACTCAGGACACTGGTGCTTGGTCACATCACAGAGTTTGTCCCCTTGCTGGATAGACACAGGCACACATACATGCCTGTCCCTCCAATTCACACTGGGCATCACACAAAAGCCCATCTCATCTCCCTCTCGTTACCACTCACTCTCCTGTTCTGGTTCCCAACCCAGATGTGGGGAGCCAGTTGGAGACAACACATCAGCACTGTTAAGGCTTGCCTCTCCTTCTCCCACACAGCCCCTACCCCCACCCCCACCCCCACCCCCATGCTCTGTTTTCCCACTAGATCCTTCCTGTTAATCTAAAAACATATATTGTCTGTACAGAAAAAGTCATGAAACCCAAAGGAAGAACCAGTTTGGAGGGTGCAAGGTGACAGGAATGTGAGATTGGAATTTGGTCAAGGTCTGACTAGCAAGGCCAAGTCATGAATGGTCTTGCAAGACTTTGAAGTGACTCAGGCAGTAGCTCTTCACTCTTCCCATTCCCCCCCTGACCACATACCCCTTGAGCACGTGTACTGAGATGTCCCAGCTTCTTCCCATAATGCATCATCTCTCACAGACTAGCCTTTTCTCCTAATCCATTCTCGTCCCACTGGCCACAGAGAGATTTTTGTTTTGGTTTGGTTTTGGTTGTTTGGTTGTTTGGTTGTTTGGATGGTTGGTTGGATGGTTGGTTGGTTGGTTGGTTGGTTGGTTGGTTGGTTGGTTGGTTGGATGGTTGCTTGGTTGATTGGATGGTTGGATGGTTGGTTGGTTAGTTGATTGGTTGGTTGGTTGGTTGGTTTTCAGCAGATCCTATTCACAGCCCTTTTTGTCTTTGCCCACTTTTAGAATCAGTTTAGAAGTCAGTCAGTGCCGTTAGCATTAGGCATCCAAATGTCCGATAAAGGCTGAGTTAGAAGGTAAGCCTTCTCTGAGTGTCAAAGTTGGTTTGTTAGGACCCTCTGCCTGGTACGGAACCTGTGATAGCCTGCTTGGGAGGCATGGTCTTTGTGACAGTTCTACCAAAGCACCTTTTGCTCCCTATCCCCGGTGAAAGGCTACAGGAGAGACCAAGTTTGCCCCCAGTTCCTCCTCCTCCTCAACATCTCTCATTTCGTAAGTGTGGGCCAAATGTTTCTCTCTACCTGGCAGCGTGATATCTACCTCCACCTTGCAGGGATGGATGGAAGAAACTGGATAAGCTCTCAGTGATTCTTAGTTCTTATACTTCATCTTCCCTGGGGAAACTCCAGGGATGGGGGAAAAAGCATCTCCGTCGAGGCTTCCAGAAGATGAGCTGTTAAGACAGGTTCCCCTGAGGTAAATGTAACAGAGGGTATCATTCTGACGGTAATACGACATGGCTTCCCAGAAGTTTAGCATACCGGACACAAAGGTCCAATCTCCAGAGCATGTGAACTAAAACCGAACTATCTTTTCCTTCTTGTAAGTGAAACTTTGTAGCTATTTCCTTATCAAACTCTGGCTGACATGTAGCTGTCTGAAGCACTTCCACATCAACAGTGTGAATTCTAGGGTCACAGAAGTTAAAGAACTCAATGGTCATGAAATGTATTCTCACTCATTTGTTTGAGGGAAGGGGTGTGCGCATGCGCGCATGTGCGCGCGTGCGTGCGTGCGTGCGTGCGTGTGTGTGTGTGTGTGTGTGTGTGTGTGTGTGTCTGTGTGTGTGTCTCTGTGTGTGTGTGTCTCTGTGTGTGTGTCTGTGCATGGGTGTATCAGAAGACAACCTCTGATGTCATTCTTTAGACACTCACTGTCCAGTTTGTTCATTGAGACAAGGTCTCTTTCTCTCTGGAACCTGGAGCTCGCCAAGTCAGTTTGACTAACTGTTCAATGAGCCCCAAGGATCTGCCCACCCCAGCCTCTCTAGTACCCGAATTACAAGTGGTCACTACCATTTCTAACCATTTTTTTCTATGGGTTTAGAAAGTTAAACTCATGTCCTCATGCTCCTGTGGTAAGCACGTTCTTGATTCAACTATCTCCCTAACCCTCATTCCTTATTTTGTTGAGAATCATGGGATCTTCTTCCATGATTAAATGACTTTCCTAACAATGGAAGCACTGTGCCCATCTCACATCACCAGAGCTATTTCCAACTATATCATATTGATCATCAGAGAAAGAATGTGCAGACAAACTGTGATGTCTTTAAAAACTCAAACATAAATGGACTTTATAAAATCAAGGGCATCCTTTTAATGACCAATAAGATTTGTATTTTATTGCTTTTCCCCAAATATGGAATACCCCAGAATTTGTTTTTGCATTCAGTGTGTGGTTTGACTATTATGACTCTAATAAGTGTCTGGTTTTTAATGTTCTCTTTTCTTAATTAACAAAGTGCCAAGTAGAAAGAGATAAGTTATGCACTTTAATTACAGCAACCCCAGGCCACTTGGAGAATTCTTATCAGTAGCATAGAATGCTCGGCCTACATGCGTTGAGAAACAAAATTGGTGGGAGCTTCATGGTTGTGAAATGGAAGAGACAGTTCAGAAGAGCATGGCGGCTTCTGTCCCAGGCCTCGTGGAGTCACACAGGACCTGGTTTTATCTGTGTTTATTTCCTTCTTGGGGAGCATGAAATGGTGCATAATCTGGATCACTGTCAAAGACTAGAAGTTTGGAATGCTGCTGAGGGGCTGCTGTGCAGTGCCAGAAGCTCTGTACTGATGACTTCATTTTCTGGAACATTCCATGGGCTCTCCAAGCCTCAGTTTACTCCTTAGTAAAGGAGATCTTGATGCTTGGATAGAATGAGGCAGGGGGAGGATGGCCAGGAAGGAGAGAGGTGGTAATGCCAGGTGGTAATGCCATATATGTACGAAAATGCCATATTTCATAAAGCAGCTTGAAAGCTGGTTAATTAAAGAAGAATGGAAGTTGGAACAAAGAAGTCATGAGATGACAGTAGATGTGCCCCTTTTCTTTGTGAAGGTCCCGGGGAGGCTGGAAGTGGTCGCTATGGACCTGGGTATATCACCGATCCTGGTGTGAGTGAAGACGATGATGGATCTGAAGATGAGCTGGACCTGGATGTATCCTTTGAGGAGGTACAGTCACATCTGATGTTGATGCCAGTGTGCTTTGTTTCCCTGATGACACGGCAGGCTAGCCATGGACCACGGCCATGGAACCTCAGACAAACAGGCCCATTTGCTCTCAGCACAAATTTGTTTCCTCTGTCTATGAGACTGGGGATGGGAGGCATAAATTAATGCTAAGGAGTTTCCTAGCAGGAAACTCCTTATGAACAGCCTCTATCTATAACTAGCTTCACAAAGTGTATTTATATGCATATGTATATGTATGTACATATATATGTATGTGCATGTGTGTATATATGGGTGTGTGATATGTATTTATATATGTATATATTGATAGATAGATTTTCCACCTACAGAATTTTGTAAGTCGAGGCTGTATAAGGAAATGAATGATTCCTTGATGAAGCCATGCATTTTGTAATATTTTAGTAAGAGCAAGTCAAAGAATATCAGTTTTACCTCACCATGATATTCTGAATAATACAGGGCAAGGTGCTTAACCCCCACCCCCACCTCCACCCCTGAATCTCCAAGTCCTCACCATTAACTGGGGTCAATGTTCCTGTCCCATAGCAATGCTCCTGTTTATGGACACTATTAACAGTGAGCCTGGGGTCCAAGGACCACATATACACAATACAACAATGACTCCACATTGACACTGAGCCCTTCCTTTCCTTCTCTGAGGTTAAACCACTTCCGGCTACCAAAGTTGGGAATACGAAGTTCTCAGTGGCATCCAAGAAGACTTCTGTCTCCAACTCAGAGATGGACTCCAGACTTGCCCTACCTACCTCAGCCTCTCTCCATGAAACTACAGTGGCCATCCCACCCACGCCAGCCCCACAGAAGGGGAAGAATAGTGTGGCCGTGATGTCAAGGCTCTTCGACATGTCCTGTGATGAAACTCTCTGTTCGGCTGACAGCTTCTGTGTCAATGACTACGCCTGGGGGGGCTCACGATGCCATTGCAACCTGGGCAAAGGAGGCAAGGTCTGCTCAGAAGGTAGGCCCTGGGAAGGGAATGGACAGAGCAGGGTTAATCCTGCGGATACACTTGTATGGTTCAAACAGAGCACCTTCTAGTCCTTCTTATACGATAAGCCCTTTCTTCCGTGTATTGTTGGTAAACTAGCCCCAGTCTCCAGGCAGTAAGAAGCAGCTTCTATAGCCTTTCTGAGGGAGAGCCCTGTTTCGGGGTATGTCAAGTGTAAAGTCCTTCGGGGCAACCATTTCGAAGGCTCAGTAGCACCGGTGAGGTGGACTCTGCCATTGACACATCTCTATCAAAACGACAGACAGAGCATCCAGGAAGACAGAACATCCAGGAAGGTCGAGAGGGCTGACGGCAGAGTCACCTTGAAAATGAGAGATGTTGGACTTTTAAGTTTCTTTTCAGAGAGTCAGGGACTGAGCTCCCAAATCCTGTTCCTTCTGAGGAGTTTCAGAAGCTCCTTGGTCACAAGGGTGGCCGGTGTGAAAGGCAGAGAAAGGGACATGGGAAGGCTACATGGGGGTTTTCTGGGGTGATAAGCAGACAATGGTGTGTGTTGATGTCTGCTTTGAAGAATGAGATAACGCTGTCCCATTGTGCTCTTTCTTTTCAGATATCTTTATTCAGTATCCTCAGTTCTTTGGCCACTCCTATGTAACCTTTGAGCCTCTGAAGAACTCTTATCAGGCATTTCAGATTACTCTGGAATTCAGGGTAAGAACTGCTGGTCATTTGAATGGCAGATTACATCGGAGGAAGAGTGGGAAGAGGGAAAGTAAGACACCAACCTGGACCTGAAATCAGTCACAAAATCTTGCTGGCCAGGGTGGGGTGGGGCGGGGCGGGGCAGGGCCGGGCAAGGTGCATTCACAATGTTCAGGTTCACAGCTAGGTGGGGGTGAGTTAGGATGCCATAAACTATGGAAGGTTAGATCCTCAATGGGAAAGCTACTTCCAGTAGTGATGCCCCAGGGGCTGGATTTCAGGATTTATAGTGCATTCCGCTCTTACGGAGACCTCTCTGCTCTCAGTCATTTAAAGCAATCAGCTAGCACCTTGAACTTAGCGGAATTCTTTGAGTACCTTTGAAGAAGCAAAATGGCCAGGAATCTGGAAACCTATACCCTTTGTCACAGTGGTGGCCTCTCCCTTAGCTGATATACCTGGTATGACTAACCACTGGACTGTCTGGATGGAAGGAAAGTAGCCAACGTACATGCTTCCCAGGGAGAGCGGACAAACAGAAGGAACACACACATAAACAGAATGCTTGGGACTGGCGAGATGGCTCGGTGGTTAAGAGCACAGGTTGCTCTTCCAGTGGAGCTGGGTTCGATTCCCAGCACCCACACGGCAGCTCACACGTGTCTGTAACTCCAGTTCCAGGGGTTCTGAGACCCTCACACAGACACACATGCAGGCAAAATACCGAAGAACATAAAACAAACACTATTTAAAAAAAAAAAAAAAAAAAAGCGGGGTGTTCATCAGTGACAGTAGAAATTCGATGAGCACAAACAAGGTGCCCTGTGACCAGGGCTTTAGGACACAGGTTTTTCTGGAAGCTTCGCAGATGCATCCACAAAGACAAGCGAAGAGCCAATCAGATATGGCCCTTCCTCCCTCAGAGCTTTTCCTCCCACTATTTATACCATTGCTATTTTTTAAAAAAAAAAAAAAAAAAACAAGGAGCTGGCCTGGGTACGTGGGGACTCTCTGGAGTCCACAGGCCTGTATCAGTAGGCTGGCAGAGGACAACATTCATGATTTGTCTTCCTAAGTGTTTATAGGTGAGGAAGGATAAGTGGCCACGGTTTATGTGGCTTTTGCTCGTGTGTTCACAGGCAGAGGCAGAGGATGGCTTGCTGCTCTACTGTGGGGAGAGTGAACACGGAAGAGGAGATTTCATGTCCCTGGCTCTCATCCGGCGCTCCCTCCACTTCAGGTAACTCTCGCCCTAGGTCCTGTAGATTTTTAAATTCTACTACATACTTTGTAATACTACAGTGCACACAACTGGATTTCGGTCACTAAAGAACTTGGGCGCCGGAGATGAGCTGGGGCCAGTGTCTCTAGTCCTGGAGAGCTGTGAAGGCAGGGTCACCTTTGAGGTTTGCATTTCGGAGCCTTGCCTCATTCGTTCGTTCTTTCTGACACCAGTTAGGTAATGGGGCACCCACTGTGGGGTCATGCCAGCTTGGTGAAGGCCAAGTCCTGTCTTTTCAGAAGCTCGAGAAGGCAGGATCTTCTCAGGGTCATCTTGAGACGGGATGGCTGACAGGGGAAGGAGCACAGGCTCCCAGGGACTGACAGAGCGGTCCAAATGCTGCCATGACATCCCTGGCATTTGGCTGAAGCCTTTGACATGCCCTCTATACCCTGGTCATTTCCCTCCAGAAACTTCGGAAGCTGTTTTTAGTTAAGTTTTTATTTTGCATGAAGCAGAGTTAGGGCACATAGAGTCTGTCTGTGAGGGAATGGCAGATGTCAGCCTTGACATGGTACCCTAGCTAGTCTCCTGATAGCATCATTTCCTTGCTGCCTGGCCTTTGGCAGATGGTGTGAGCTGTGGGAGTTGCCTATTCTCAAAGGATGATGCTAGGGATTCCATGAGCTGTCTTATGTGCTTAGCACAATGCCTCCCCTAGAGCACGCAGTATTTTATACCAACTTTAAGGGTTTATTTCATTTATTTAGGTATTTGTTTTCTGGCTAGTGTGTCTAGCCAAATGAGACCCGGTATCAAAAGATAAAATGGAGAGCAATTGAGGAAGACACCAATGTCAACCTCTGGCCTACACACAGACACAGACACAGACATAGGTAGACACAGACACAGACACAGACACAGACACAGACACAGACACAGACACAGACACAGACACAGACACAGACACAGACACAGACAGACACAGACACAGGCACAGGCACAGGCACAGGCACAGGCACAGACACAGGCACAGACACACAGACAGGCAGACAGGCAGGCATGCATGCACGCATGCACGTGCACGCGCGCGCGCGTGCGCGTGTGCACACACACACACACACACACACACACACACACCAGCCAAAGGGATGATATGGAGTTTGAAGACATGAACTTTTTAGCCAAGAATTTTTCCTTCCCTTTTCTTTTCCCCCATTAGGTTTAATTGTGGAACTGGGATTGCCATCATCATAAGTGAGACCAAAATCAAACTTGGGGCCTGGCACACGGTGACACTGTACAGAGATGGCCTGAATGGGATGCTGCAGTTGAATAATGGCACCCCAGTGACAGGCCAGTCCCAGGTGAGTGTGAGTCCATACCTTGCTCATCCCATCTAGTCTTCAAGAGAAGACTGTTAAAACGATCAAAACTCTGGACAATTCTAGAGGCTGAATTTTCATAGGCACACAGGAGAACTCATTTGGGATTCCCTTAGCTTTGCCTGTCTGATCTTTCAAGCCCCTTCCATATATACCTACTGGAGATCTTGATGGGAACACAGATACAGCACACGCCAGGTATACAGGGATGAGTTATCTTTGCACACAGTTGTCTAAGCCAGAGATCAAGAAGAGCCCATCGTTAGCATCAAATGCAAAGGTAGGCACTTGTGTTACAATCCATGGCTTTAGCAAATAACCTAGAAAGAACTGAGCCGTCTGGATCCACATATAGGAATAATCCATTTATCCTTATTGGGATGCTTCATTGTAGGAGGAAGTAAGTTAGTTATCTCCTGGGTCACTCTGGAGGCCACTGAGGTACCCACACATCTGTGGTGCTCATAGTAATTTGAAGATTATCTTTTAAGCAGTTTGAATTAGTGCCTGGCAGGAAGCCGAGCCTGGAGTCACACTCTCAAGGCCTCTATATTCTCCCAGGGAACAGGCAGCACCGGAGCCTTTGTGCCTATGTCTAAGCATCCTCCCCACTGCCAGGTCCTTGCTGTGCTACTAATAAGGCATGATACAGTAAAGGTCCATGCCTGAAAGTCTTACTGATTTGGGTCCAACTCTAGGGAGTTACAATACCTGGAGATTGCTAAGGAGGAAACAAGTACACACTGCATGATCATAGTACAATAGTAAGAAATGGTCCAGTGAGGTTTGATACGAATAAAGAACCGTCAGTCAGGAGTCTAAAATACTACCATGAAGACAGGGCGGACAAAAGCAAGGGAGTTTAATAGATATGAGGTAGCCTTAATAAACTAAAATATGTAAGTCTGCATACATGAAGATGTAGCATCATGCATGGGATTCTGAAGTACTCTAACTCTCAGAAGGAATATGAGGGTATTTTAAGAGATAAGAGTAAATTCCAAAGACTGCCATTCAAGTTAGGATGGCCTGAAGTGCTGTCAGTGACTGACTGACTCAATGGCACAGTCAGGAGGATGGCAATGTCTTTTGCATAGGCCAAAGAAAGAGGAGTGGGGAAGAAGGATCAGCCCTCTAGGAGAGCCTTGGGGTGTCTATCAGGTGTAAGAGACTGTCTCAGTGATGGGCCCCTGTCCCAGGGGTACTCATATATATAATATGTAAGCCACATACATAATATGTAAGTATATATAAGCCACTGAGAGAGCTATGCATAGAATCCGGTAACTATGGGCACCCTCATTATATGTGGTTATATATTTTCCCAATGCCAATATTCAATGACTTTATCCAATCTAGGTATTAACTGCAAAACAGTTCGTGCCTTTGAGGCTGGTCAGGATGACGTTTACTGGGACCTTGCGAGCACAGCAAATGGGAGCAGGCCATCATCTGGGGACTGTTTAATAACTGTCAAGAGACAGAAAATTCTATTTTAAGCTGGTTCCCCAGAAACAGGCTCAAGGTGAGGTCCCGCGCAGAGGATGTTTTTAGAAAGTGTTCTCTGGGGAGACCAGTATTAGAGAAGAGAAGTCGCACAGGGCAGAAGAGGGCGTCAGCAAGGCTGAGAATCCAGCACAATTTTCCCTAGTAGGGATTCCGTCTAGCTCTCTGAGAGCTAGGGAGTAAACATTATGCCTTAAAGCCATCCCAACCTGTTAAAAGCTGCCATAGGGGACCCAGGGCACTCCTGTGCACGGGCAGCCAAAGTCAACAAACTCTTCCTCTTCACCCATTTATGCCCCTGGGGAGGAAAAGTATTGAGCTTTAGGGAACAAAACCAGAAGAGAACAGTGAAGACGGGATCTGGAATTGACTCCTGAGAATCTGGACGGAACGGGCCAAGAGAGCATTTGGTTCACGTGCTGGAAGCAACGTAAGAACCATTAAACCCTCTAAAATACTGGGCGGTTCGGCCTCCTACTCACAAATCTTCTTACCTGACCATTGGAACATATCGAACAGTGACTGGGTTCCCACTTGCTGGAAGCAACCACGTTAAGGGTGCGTGCAGACGAGAGCCAGGGAAGGGGGCTGCGCTTTCTCCAGTTCCCACTGTTATCATTTAATCTAGATGCATGAGATGCCCATGTATGAGATCGTCTTAATTTTCTCTCACCTTCACATTCAGCTCTGTACTTTCGAACCTCCAAATTTATACTTCAGGTTTGGGCCCTGGTTTAGAAGTTTCCTGACTCAAGGTAACACTTTAAAAAAAAAAAAAAAAAAAAAGGAATTATACAATTATACCCATGAGCAAATTGTCAAGGTATTTTGTAATACAACTTGTTGGATGTTTCCTGTCCACAGTTCCTCTTATGGTATTTAGTGTGATGGTGGCTGGGGCTGGGGACTGTGAAAGGGCAGATGTTCACCCACACGTGCCAACCTTCGGATGCACGGAATGCCCCCCCCCCGTGACCCATCCAAGGTACACAGTAGACTGGTGTGAAGACTGGACAAAGCACTGCTGGTTTTGGATGCCAGCCTGCTTTAGAGCCTGCTAGATTGGCTTGGATGTGACCTCCTTCCTTCCTTTCCAGCCATTCCAAAAACCACCGCTTCTGGAAACTCAGCCCTCTAAGGAGTCAGTGAGTTGGCTCTGGTAGTCAATAACTGTGGATTTCATTACCTAGCAGGGCCGTGCCTTCAAGACAAATCCAGATAAACGAATCCCTCAGGTTTTAACCTACTTCTTAGCCGTACCCCACATCACAATCTGTTGGGTTTCTGTTTTTCTTCACTTTTTTTTTTTTTTAAATGAGATAAAGTTTTCATTTTTCTTAAAGGGCCAGTACAGTAAAATTACCTTCCGGACACCTCTGTACCTCGGTGGTGCTCCCAGCGCTTACTGGCTGGTCAGAGCAACGGGGACAAACCGTGGCTTCCAAGGCTGTGTGCAGACGCTTACTGTTAATGGGAAGAAGATTGACATGAGGCCCTGGCCATTGGGAAAAGCCCTCAATGGAGCTGATGTGGGTGAGTGCCCTGGTGCTAGACTGGACCTGGGGGTTCCTTTCTGGTCTGGGTAAGCAGTAGGACAACTGGTTCACACAGGGGTTCAGGAGTGATAACCCCAAGTCTGTCCGCTCTACGGTCGCATCCATCTTGAGGCCAAATGCACTGTGCCTCGCCACCATCATAGCCTAAGAGTAGCCTGCACTTTGATCTTTTCTTCCAATGCACCCATGTCTCTGTGCACATATGTATGTGCACTGCTTGCGTGCCTAGGGCCCACGGGAGCCATAAGATGGCGTGAATCCTCTGGAAATGGAGTTAAAGGCAGTTTTGAGCCGCCATGTGCATGCAGGTAATAGAACCTGGGTCCTCTGCAAGAACAACAGGCACTCTTAGCCACTAAGCCATCTCTCTAGTCCCAGGAAGATCTAATTCTTGACCATAGTGTCCGGTGGTTCCTTTTCCCTTCATTTTGGAAGGGAGAAAATGCTATCGCAGCTACTATATAGGTGAGGGATGGGGGCTTGCAGGGGGAGCTAACTTCTGACGGGCAGCAGAGTCGGGATTGTTCTACAGGACAAGAATCAACCTCAGAAAGGAGCAGGATGGGCCATCCTTCAGGGACAGCCTGTAGTTGGAAGAGCCGAGTTTAAGGTCCAGAGGGTTGCTTTCTCCCAGGTCTTTCTCCTTGGCTTAGAAATCGTGACTGCCGTCTCACTTTCTCCACACATGGTCTGTCTTTCCTGTGTGTGCCTACCCACTGTCAGTCAGGTGTCCAGATCTCTCTCCTAAGGACACGAGGCAGACCAGATCAGGGTCTCCCACTCTTATGATCTCATGTGATAAAAGAGGTCTTATTTTCAAACTTATTCATTTTGAGAGTTAGGTGTTCCATCTGTGAGCCAGCTGCTCCACAAGCCCACCCCTAGCCTCCATAATAAAGCTTCCCCCCACCTATCTTTCTGATTCTTCCAAATCTCTATTTCTGCTACTGTTGCCCCTCTGGTCCCCCACTCACCTTCCCCATGGATCATCAGGGACCTTAATGACATTAACTGAGCAAGTACCCACCTGCCTTTCATGTCTCCCCTCTCTTCCCTCCTCTCAAAACAAGTTACATTGTAGAAAGGTTTGACCTCCACTTCCTTCCAGGTGAGTCTGAAATAACCCACAGACTTCAGTCCTCCTCTGGAACTAGCAGAACCACTGGGCCCTCAGCTCCATGAATCTGACTGTCAGATCAAAGCCGGTGTCTCTCCACTCTGGTTGGGGTCTGTGTTTTCGGAACTGTGACCAAAAAGGAGATGATCGTCAGTTTTATTTGCCCTGGTGTAGCAGGGATTCATTCACTCAGCTCACGTACCAGATTGGTCCACCAGCCATGGGCTTTTAAGTGTCCTAACCACCCGAAGTTGTCCTTCTTGTGCCATGTGGAAACTGAACACACCGCCCTGCCCCACTTCTCCTTGGAAGTCTTTATGGTCAGAAATGCAGAGGACCATTACTGGTCAGCAAAGATGGGACTGGACTTGTTGATTATGCTGAAGATGGTGACACAGCCAATTAAGGGGGGGGGGGCTGTTCATCTCTGGAGAGGTAGCTACCAAGTCAGGCAGTGGTGGCAGAGCACTGGCAGACAGGGTAGCTGGACTTTCTATCCCTGGCAGGTGCATGTTCCCCTTCCCCTCCTCCTTGGAAAAGGTACTTTGCACTCATCCAGCATTTCCAGAAAGACACTGATAAGACAGGTAGAAGAAAGTGAGTGAGAGCAAGCCCATGTATTCCCATGTCAGATGATGTGCATGAGGGTGCCAAAGTAGTTCTTCCAAAAAACTCTGCTTGTTTAATAAAAGGACACACACACACACACACACACACACACACGAGCCACATACATGGGCACGTGTGCGCGTGCGCGCGCGCGCACACACACACACACACACACACACACACTCAAACACACATTTTAACATACACACATACTCTCACACACATATATCCATGCACACAGTATATATACACACATACTCTCTCACACACTCACATATATTTTCTATCATACACAAACACAAAGGTGCTCTCCGCCATACACACTGCCACACACAAACTCTCTCACACATAACCTTCATACACTATACATATACATACTCTCTAACACACTTATTCATACACACAGGGTACATACACATGTACTTTCTCACACACATACTATCTCACACATACATGCACACTCTTTCACACTCTGTCACATACACTGTCTCTGACATACACAAACATATACTCCCACACACATATCCCACACACAAACTGTCTCTCACACACTCTCTTATAGTTACACATACTCATGTGTACTCTCTCACATATATAACATCCACACTCATTCACACTCTCTCACACATATACATACATGCACATACATGATGGTCTTACTCATAAGCACATATACACATACACTCACAAACCCATATACTCACACACATATTCTCTCTGTCTCTCTGTCTCTGTCTCTCTCTCTGTCTCTCTCTCTCTCTCACACACACACACACACACACACACACACACACTCACATCCTAGGTCATGAAGTTGAGCCTGAGGCACGTTTTACTATTAGGTACCTTCTGTCCTGTGGAAGGAGAAACAGGGTTCCAGAGCATTTGCCAAGGTGCCATGACACTTCCCCTCTTCCTGTCTCAGAGGAGGAACTCAGCATGAGTTCAGCTCTTTCCAGGCTTGCCTGAACGGCTGAGCTTTGAACCAGGGAGGCAGCAGCACTTAAGCTAATTGGGGTCACACAATCAGGAAGCCTTTAGCATAAACACTGGGGTGGGGGGGTGCTCACTATCCATCCATCCTGCTTTCGGGAACCATAGAGATGGATTAAGAGCAGGAACAATTCCATCATCCCCCTCAGTGATTACAAAACGTGTCCTTTGATTTATTGTGTCCATCATGTTTGGAAACGTTTTCAGCTCTTCCGGAGGACAAGCCAAAGGAAGATGATAGCAAAGAAGCGGGTTTCCCCATTCTGGGAGCTGGTGCATTTTGGATGGGTGGACAGTAGGAACGGGGCAGCCCTACACGATGCTGGGGTCAGCTGTATATCTCTGGGTGGGCACCTGGTGACCTAGCTTTGTGATCTCTGTTTAGGGGAGTGCAGCAGTGGGATCTGTGACGAAGCCTCCTGCATCCACGGGGGCACCTGCGCAGCCATCAAGGCCGACTCCTACATCTGCCTCTGTCCCCTTGGGTTCAGAGGTCGACACTGTGAAGACGGTGAGAGGGTGGCCCTGGTTGTGTGTTGATGCATGTGGATGTGACTCTCCATAGATGCCCGTTTAGCCACAGCCAGGTTGTGTTGCCGGGAGGGATGGGAGAGTATCAGAAGGCCAAAGTTTTAAACTAATCGCAGATATATTCCTTTTAATATACCAACCATGGACTGACTCCTCAAGCCTTCCTGTAGCACTTAGAAAGCCTGCACTGGTAGGGTTTTTTACAGGACTGGCTTATGTGTACTACAAGTTTATGCTCTTTATAATATCTGAAAGTTTCTGAGAAAATATTGGGAAAGTGTACACACAAATCAATAATGTGATAAGACAAATCCACTCTTGTTTTTACCTCTTTGCTCTGATCTGATGACTGATCCTATCTTTTATGTTGTATTATGCAAATATACACATGTGTGCATATATATTTGTACATATATGTGTACTGTACAACCACACACAATGTGTACAGATGAGCATTCAGGAATAATAACTAAAAGTTTTAAAGATCTGGGGGGAAAAACATGAAGGCTAGAACCTTCAATTTTTCCAAAATTCATAAACTAAAAGCAAAAGAGAATAAAATTAGAACTATGATTATAAAAAGCAATCAATTTTATCCATGAATGATTCGGGTTTGAAACTGAGTTGCTACCCCTGGGGAAAATATTTATGCTATCTCCTCAAATCTCATGTCCGTGGAAGAGTGTAGCTGAGCCAGGGCTGGCTTCGGGCATCTTGGCTTTGTATAAGCTCACATAAGAGGGAGGGGTTGATGCTTGTTCACAGGCTACATCACTTCTGGTCAGTAGTGTCAGAGGTTGTTCTGCTCCATAAAGTCCCATAGGGAGCAGGGTGTCCGCCCCGTGAGTCCCCCTCTGAGTCTTTTTATCTATCTAGCCATCATGTCAGGAGGAGAGAGAGCACCAGGTAAGGAAGGAAGTTTTAGGGGCCAGACACGAGGTACCATATGATAATCCACCCACAGTGCACTGGCAGAACTCAGCCATGCCAGCCGTACCCACAGGGCAACTAGGAGATGTGGGTAACTCCCTGTGCAGGAGGGAAAAAAAAAAACCACAGCGCCATGCAGGGCACTCGCTGGTCTCGGCCACCCAGGGCTCTCTGACACTCTGCTCCTCTCTACAGCTTTTGCCCTGACCATCCCTCAATTCAGAGAGTCGCTGAGGTCCTACGCCGCCACACCCTGGCCCCTGGAGCCTCAGCATTATCTTTCTTTCACCGAGTTCGAGATCACCTTTCGGCCAGACTCGGGGGATGGCGTCCTTTTGTACAGCTACGACACGGGCAGCAAGGACTTCCTGTCCATCAATATGGCTGCGGGCCACGTGGAATTCCGCTTCGACTGTGGTTCTGGGACGGGAGTTCTCAGGTGAGGGCCAAGGCCTTGTGCAACTTCCTCCCCTCCAAACCACAGCCACCACTGTGACCACTAAATGGCCGCCCGCCATCCTCTTCCTGTTTTCTCCTTGCTAATGTCTGTGGAAGCCTGAGGTGCTTCTGAACTATGCCAGATGATCTCGCCCTCGCCCTTGCCCTCCCCTTCGCCCTCCTCCTCTCTCCCCTCCCCCTCCCCTCCCCCTCTCTCTCTCCCCCCCCCCACACGTGGACTGCACGTGGATCTTTCCCTTGACTACTGCATACTGCGAAAGGAGGTTCCTCTGACCAGTGTTGAGAACAGCCCAGGGCTACGGATGTCAGCATAAACGTTTAGGTGTCTGTTTGGCAGCATGGCTCCTTGCTATGCTACTTTTAGACTACTTTTAACTTTCAGGCTCAAGGGCCCCAAGTCTAATACAGAGGTCAGTGCTGCAATGTGTATCTAATGCTTCCTTTCAAAGTGTCTGGATGCTCCGCCTACACCCTGGCATGGGCTCTCCGTCTGTTGCTATTTCCAAGGAAACTGCGGCTGTAGCCTAGTGGCCATTCATTTTGCCAGCCTGTCATTTTTAGAAGGCATGTGTGAGGGAGGGAGTTGTTACCATGATCCGTTGCCTTAAACTGCTGACTATTTTCATGGCTCATGGGAAATGCTGTCTCTATTAAGTTTCCACTGTTTGTCAAAGGATTTTTTTTTTTTGCTTTTTTTTGTTTTTTTTTGTTTTTTGTTTTGTCCTTGTGGCTGAGTTTCCACACCAGTTGACACCTCCCACCCCAGGGAAGGGATGGGACAAACATTTTTGTCCCTCTCGTTATGTAAAACATTTTATATCTCAAGACAACTTTTGTGGGTATTTAATTGATTCAATTTACATATGATTATGCAAAACAGCCCAAGCATTTCACTCAGAACTATACGTCAAGCTTAGAGAGGAAGACACCATGATAATCACCTCGTACTTTGCATCACCTTTTCAAGGTAAAGGGTGACCTCAAGATCGGGAGGCACAGGCACACCTCCCCCTGCTTCAGAACACTCACCCCTCCCACTGGCCTCTCTGCAGCCACAGATCCCACTCTGGGGACACTGGCAGCTAGATCCTAAGCTCTGAGCATTTCTATTTCATAAGTTTATGCCAATTTTCTATCAGAACGATTTTAGGTTGTTTTTTGATTATTATTATTATTATAGTGTGAGGTATGCTTTTCCTACCTGTTGGAGAAGGTGACTAGAGAAAGAATCCTTGGATCCTAACTGAACCTAAGACAAAGGTTACCAGAGACTAAATCACCATCGGCCTCCCCTTCCCACATCCGTCTCATTTGCAACCTGGCAGCGGGGATCTCTGTTAGCATTTCACGTGCCTCTCGGGAAGTTATTTATTTTGAAAACTGTTTCAAAGAATCCCCACTTAATTAAGAAAATTAGGGGAAAGCCTGAACCGTAGGAAGCGGTGGAATGGGCCAAGTCATTTTAATTTTAGGAAAAGGATATTGTGGTCGAAATCATTACGGCTTGACTCAAACATCAAGACGATTGGAATGAGCTCTCGATGACTGTGATCGATATACTGTGCAAAAGAAGGTATTGGATTGACAGCCAGTGACCTCTGCAGGACAGAGACATGACTGGTATGCTGTTCGTCATTATGGAAATAGACCACTTAAAAAGGCCTGCTTGTTTCTTTATTGCATATTGATTTAGCCAAGGTGATTAAATTCTAATTGCTAAGGACAAATCACAAAAGCATTTGCCTGAGCAGAGGAATCAAATTAGGGGGTGCTGACCCTTTAATAATCACGCCATTGGTATTCTCCATAGTTTTCTAAAGATGATACAAGACCAAAAAGTAATTGGGAGGTTCAGTGAAGGCCAGGAGTTAGGCATTGTTAGAAATAGAAGCACAATAATTACATTCTTTCTGCACACCTCACTCCAAAAGGCAATTCGAGAAACTCCTGCACGTCACATTTAAGCACCAAGTGCTCCCACCTTGACTTAGTAACTGTGATTTTAAGGTCATTTAAATCCTTCTGAAATCACCAGTAAACATGCAGTCTGCCTCTCCTTGGACAGATTCTTTGCATGTTGCTCTAACAGAGTCTTGAAAACGTGAAGAATCTTTGAAAAGCAGAAACTTCATGTCTCACATTTATGGAGCCTGTGAAGTTCAAGGTCAAGTGACCCGCATCCTGGCAGGGGCCCTCTCTTGTCCCCCCAGGTGGGGGAAGCCAGAGGAGTCTGAGAACACATTTGCATGACCACACAGGAAGGAAGGGACTCAACTCTAGACTCATATCCAAAACCCAGCCTAGGTGATAATGATGTTCCTCCACCCATGAAGCAAAGACCATACTACCCAATTATTCACCTCTCAAAGGTCCCAACTCTCGCATTGGGGATTAAGTTTTTAAATACATGAAGGATCTTTGGGGGCATTTCTAAACTAGAGCATTTTTTTCAATATTCTAATATGAAAATTTTCAAAATGAGACAGACATTGCATATCTGTAATCCCAGCACTCAAGAGACAGAGGCAGGCATTACTCTGAGTTGGAGGCCAGACTGATCTACATGGCCAAGTTGCAAGCCAGTCAGATTTCTGATCTCCACAGCCAAGTTGCAAGCCAGTCAGATTTCTGTTGTGATACCATGTTTCAAAAACCAAACAAGATCTTGCTGGCAAGATGGGGTCATCTGGGAAGCATGCTTGCTCTGTGCCCTAGTGTGCTTTCTACAGCTGTGATAAAACATCACTGTCAAAACCAAGCTGGGGAGGAGAAGGTTTATCTGGCCTACTCTTCCACATCACACCCATGCAATGAAAGAGGTCAGATAATTTACTCTATCTCCACAAGAACCTTGATATCTTTTCTGAAACTGTAAGCCAAGAGAAGCCCTCCATCCATTTAGTAGCTTCGTGTTGGGTATTTGAGCACAGCAACCTGAAAGGTAACTCATGCGTTATGTGTGGTGTGTGTGTGTGTGTGTGTGTGTGTGTGTGTATGTGTGTGTGTATGTGCTTATGTGAATATGTATGTATACATATATTACATGTGCATATATGCATATATGTATTGTGTATATGTGTATATATGTATGTGCATATATGTGTATATATATGTGTGTATGTGGGTATACAAGAAATATTTAGCAAAGAAGTGCCATGATAATCATCTTGCACTTTGAATCACCCTTTCAAGGGAAAGGGTGACCTGAAGATCTGGAGGCACAGGCATGCCTCACACTGCTTCTTCCGGTGCCTAAGGTTGGCATTGATTTCATCACAGCCACACTGATGAAATGGTGGTACACACCTATGAAATGCTGGCCCCCATTAAGAGTCTCCAGGAAAACAGAACCATTCAGGATATAGACAGAGATGGAGAAAAACATTTTTCTGGTGAAACTATCTCCTATGATTATGGGACTGAGGCATCCCACAGTTTTCTACAGGGAAGCTGGAACCCAAAAAGTCTATGGTGTAGTTCTGCCCAAGCCCACAGATGTGTCCATGGCACAAGCCTCTGTCTGAGTCTAAAGGGCCAAGAACCAAGATACTTGTGACGTAAGTTCTGGCACATGCCTCATGAGCTAGGAGTAATGCTACTGTCCAAGTGTGGGATAAAATGGGTGTAGGAGCTCCATTCAAAGGGAGAAGGTCCATGCTTTTCCTGACTTTTCATTCTGTTTAAACCCATGAAAATGTTGGGTAATGTCCAACTGCTTTGACGAAGACTTCTTCACTCTGTTCATCAACTCAGAGGTTTATCTCTCAGAAACTCTCATAGAGACACCCAAAATAATTCTATACCAGTTGGCTGGGTTTCTTCACCCAGTCAAGTAGATCCTGAATATTAACATCACATCTTTCTTCGACAGGAGTGAGGATCCCCTCACCCTAGGCCAATGGCATGACCTACGTGTGTCTCGCACAGCGAAGAATGGGATCTTACAGGTGGACAAACAGAAGGTGGTAGAGGGAATGGCAGAGGTAAGGACACACTTGTTCCTCCCAGTGGCTGGTGAGGTCAAGGCCATTGTTTTCTACTGATGTGGGTAGACAAGTAGCATGAAGGGGGCTCAGTGGGCTAAGATACTTACCACCAAGGCTGAGTTTGATTTCCAGAATCCATGGAATAGGAGAGAAGGGTCTCCTGCAAGTTGTCCTCTGACCCCCAGACATGTGCTGTAGCACAACATATATGTAAACACATGTGTGTACACATGCACACTCACACACACACACACACACACACACACACACAAAATTTTTTAACAGCATCATGCTGCATCTGAGTATATAGGTCCCAGTGCTAAGTTGATATTCCAGTTCTCCTCTAGAAAATGATGTCCATTCTGCCACTATAAACAGGAATGACAGCATCACTATTGACCTCGCAAGGCTTTTTATAAGCCTGAGTTATACTTCTTCATTAATACATAGTGTCTTAGTTAGGGTCTTACTGCTGTGAGCAGACACCATGACCATGGCAAGTCTTATAAGGACAACACTTGATGCAGCTGGCTTACAGGTTCAGAGGTTCGGTCCATGATCATCAAGTCAGAAACATGGTGGCATCCAGGCAGGCATGGTGCAGGAGGAGCTGAGAGTTCTAGATCATCATATGAAGGCTGCTAGTGGAATACTGACTTCCAGGCAACTATGATGAGGGTCTTAAAGCCCACACCCAGCGATCCACCTACTCCAACACTGCCACACCTCCAAATTGTGCCACTCTCTGGGCCAAGCATATTCAACCCATGACACTTAGTGACTAGGGCACTTTTAAGAACTTGCTTTCTGCTCTTTATACCCTGCCACTCATCAACCTCTGACCTTGTCATCTATATGATGTGATAGCTGAGATCATAGACCCAGCAGAGTAGGGATGACATTGTTTCAGGAATCAGATGACACGGATTCCTGAGCTTCCAAAACCCAGCTTCACCAATCACCAGTGGGGTAAACTCAGGCTGGTCATCTGACTCTTGAGTTTCCTTTTTTCTGATCAAATCGTTATCCTTAGATCAATGGAGACAATCCTGCTGTTGACAGCACACAGCTGAGTGTTATTGTGAGAGTTGGGAGAATTGTGTAAGCAAATCACAGCAGTACCTAGCACCTGGTTGGCTCTATGTTGCTCCATTTCTTACTCTCATTAGTTAATGCTGCGCTATTATAGACGCCAGGGCACTTTTCACTGTAGTTGATTTTATTTCCAGGGTCAAAATCCAAAAGAAAAAAATTTTTAAAGAGGAGATGAGGACAGTTTTCATGAAGCTATAGGCTACCTATCCCCTTCCTTGTCAGCAAGAGGATGGTTCTTCAAAAGCCAGAATAAAGCTGCTCTCACCTCATTCACTGGACACATTTGGGAGTCAAAGTCGGAACTTTGTGTTCTGAAGCCCCTGTGTTTCCCTTATGACCATGCACTGAAATAAGACCTAAGTTAGAGGCTATGGTTTGGCTCACTGGTAATGTGCCAGTCTAGGGTGGACGTGGACCAGGCCTTAGGCTCCATCCCCAGCATTACAAACAATAGCAGCTAGGCCCTGGATGTACTCCTAGAGATAAATGGAAAGTGGTCATCTGTGATCGATCATCTGTCTCCTCTTCATCACCTCTGATGTGATTCCCAATCCATTCTCCTCACTCTGACTAATGATCATCCTAAAACACCTAGCCCGTCTCTTGCTTCACACTTGTTGACTTTTGCAAGGTCAAAGTTCTCACATGACTTCTGAGGCTCTGCACTACCTCATCCTCCCAATCCTGTCTGCTTCTAATAAACCCCACAATGCCAACTTCTTCCAGTTCCAAAGTTGCCACTCTTCCTTGGTCAGTTCTCCCAGTCTTTACATCTAGGATGAGGTAAGAGACCTCCCTGTCCTCAGGCATACTCAAAGGAACCTGGACAGTCCTCATGTGCTCTGATCCCAACTACCCATGGATTTGCCCATGTTTTCCACCAGTATAAGCTCACACGGGACAAGGACTGGGTCTCACCTATTTGTTAATGTCTGTCCAGCATCGACGTTGCTTGAGCACAGTAAGCAGGTGCCTAGTCATGTTTGTTAAACGACTTAATGATGCTATTATTTGAATTTATTTTATCACAGATATGATTATCTTTTAAAGAACTTATGCGTGTGAGTATCTGTGTATGTGTGGCTATATGTGCTTCTGTGTGTGTGCGTGCGCACATGTACCTGTGCATGGGGCTGGGGTTCAGAAGAGGGTGATGGATCCCTCAGAGGCATTTGTGAAATACTTGGCTTGTGACATGGTTACTGTGGCCTGAACTCTGATCCTCAGGATGTTCCACAAGCACTCTTAAGAACACTAGTTTGTGTTTCTTAAAGTGTGTTGACGCCAGGCAATCTCAGGTTTTCAGTTTATTTCTGCTGCTATCTTATGATAACTTCACATTTTGCTCATGGGTTATATTGAGTGAGCTTCGTCATGAATTGTAATACACATGTTGCTATCTAAGATACAAGGGAGAACAATGGCAGGTTCCCCCAAGAACCGGGAGAATGGAAAAACTTCTTTGCTCTTCACATTTATTTGATCACGAGAATTCCAACCCTATGCCTTCCCTTAATCCTTTGTCTTGGAGAAGTTCTATCCATGCCATCTCCAAACAGGACAGTAGGCACATACTGGAATGTTGATAATGCATTCTGCTTTGGGCAAAGTCGAAATACAGAACCTCTCTATCCTCAGAATAGGCTAGACTGGCACCAACTGCTCTAGAGTGCCATCAATTTATAGCACAGTGTTTAGTCCTCACTCATGTACATGGCCACCAGTGGCTAGCTGCAGCGTCCTCTTATGATCTGGGCTGAAGGAAGAAGAGAGAAGAAAGGGCATAGAGACCCACTTCCAAGATCTGAAATCTTCTGCCCAGAGGGGTTCGTTGCTATTCTGGTCCATGGTCTCATCAGAGCTCCACTGGACTGTCGACCCATCAACAGTGACGTAGTCTGCACACACGTTGCGATGCTTCTGAGATTTGAAGATTATGATCTATTTACACACAATAAAACTGAGTCTCAGGGAGGCTAGGAAACTTCCTGACATTTAAGGTCAGTTACCTCACAAAGCAATGTGAAGGCCCAGCTGATGCATGACCAGGTTGCTGTGATGGCTCTGTCGGCATCTGTCCTGAAGTCAGTCTGTCACTTGCTTTTCTTTATGCCTTGACAGGGAGGCTTCACCCAGATTAAGTGTAATACGGACATTTTTATTGGCGGAGTCCCAAATTACGATGATGTCAAGAAGAACTCGGGTATCCTCCATCCATTTAGCGGGAGCATTCAGAAGGTATGCTTTCACCTCCTCATGCTTGATATCTCTCTGACTGTACATAGTGCTGTTATCTTCCATGCCTCAGGAAGAGGGTTTGAGAAAATGCCAAAATGCTTACGATTTTATTTTCTAACACTTACAGTCTAGTTTTCCAAACACCTGTTCCTGGGATTTCTGTTCAGTACAGAGTGATTCCATAAAGTCAAGGTGATTGTTTTTTTCAGCAGAAATTCCCCAAATTTTCTAGGGCTCTTGGAAGAGATAACCGATACCAGGATGCCACAGACACCTGTGTAGCCAGGGAAGGAACAAGTGGAGGTGCAGAGCAAGCTCCTTGTTCTTAGGCTTTCTCTGAGTCACTGTGTCCTTTGCTCCATGTAAGAGCCAACTGTTATTTCCACCCACCCACCCACGAGCAGTTGCACCTCATCAATCATACAACTGAGCTCTCGGATTGCAGAAACGTGATCCAGAGGGTGAAGATAAAAGAGCTGCTTGGCTAGTGGAAGATGCTGACCCCACTCTCATGTCTCCTATTCATTCTCTTGAGGATGCTCAAGATCCCTTGGGTGATGATGACCTTGTGCTCCTTGGCTACAGACATGCAGTGTGACTTAGAGCCCAGATGTGTAGGGCTGCCTGCACGGAAGAAAAGTAATCTTGAACCCTGGGTTAGCCTCATCTTGCTTCCCTTTAGTGATGAAGGGTGGTGTGGGGACCAAGATAGGACCCATGACAAAGAATGGGAGTAAAAGATGAAGGAGCAGTGACACCGAGAGATGGTACTATTGTAACTTGAAGACTGTCCTTGGGAAAGGCCTCTGGTGTGTGTCCTCATGTCTCACTACTAGTTCAGAAAAAATCCAGCCATCATTTACTTGCTCTCAGACATCATTTATTGCTGAGCCACAGTGTCACCGTCATCCCAGGTCAGACTGTGGTTCCCCACACGGGGCATTGGTCACATTTTCACATAGGTCGTAGGTGTGAGGTGTGAAAAAGCTCACCCATGGGTCCCTCCATCCTCAAACTTTGCCTCTGGCTCACAGGGCACATAGCCCTTCTCTCCTGCCCTCTAGAAAGGCTGTCCTTCCCTTCCTGACCGAGGCACTGGCTGTTCCAGGGCCAACAGGAGACAAATGTAGGGCTTGTATTGGCAGGGCACATTCTGGCACATTCTTCTGGGCTTTGTATTTTTTTATCTGCCGAGTGAGAAGAGGGAGATACGAGAAGGTTCTTCACTAGTGGCTTCTCCGATTCAGGACTTACAGAGGTTTTTCTCCCAACCTCACAACCCTCTCCACAGAAGAGGTTTATCTTTGGAAATGGAGGTAGATTCCCAGTAGAAAGCACTTCTGCTAACCTCTTTTAACCCCACAGACAATGGGGGAATCCCCCAGGGTATTTCTTCTGTCAGTTGGAAAGCCAGCAGCAGCTTAGTGTACGAGCAACAGCTCAATGTACATGATCATTCTTCGTTCTAAGTCAAGGGTTAAAATGTTGGAAAGAGGTAAGGCACCAAATAACATTTCCCAGAAATACATTGCTCTGCTTAGAGCCATTTGTCAGGGAAGACAGAGCAGGACTTGTCACTCCAAGAAGGATGTGCATAGTGGAACAAAAGGGAGCCTGAACTTTACTGGACTTCTGTAGAGGATGTGGAGAGAGAGGAAACTCAGTAATGTTGAAGAAGAAAGTCAAGAGGAGTAGGTGGGAATATCACATAGTATACTAGGAAAATGACTTACAGGAATATGGGCGAGGGGGTTACTTACTGACACAGAAATCACCCCTAAACAGTTATATCATCAAAGCCCACTCTAGCATGGCCGACAGCTCACAAAAGCCAGAAACCTGGATCACGAAGTGCAGATACCTACAGGTAGCTCAATAAGTTGGAGTTTCTTTTCTGGCTCAGTTGGTCAGATCCTCTTCTACGTAGTTCAGCTGGCCTCTGCTTCTTCCGGGTTATTGGCCAATCTCTGTCCCTTCCGGGCTGCTAGGCCAGGACATCTTCCAAGCACCTCAGTGGGCCTGAGAGTCTTTTCTGTAGCTTGTCTGGTCTGAGAGTGTCTCTCAGCCAGCTTTACTGTTTATATACTCTTGGGAGGAAGAACCCTAGTGGTCGGTTTCAGGGACTTCTTGAAGCTATTTTGAGTTGTTTACTTCCAGTCTTAAGGAGTGTCCCAGCAGAGATAACTGATCGGAACAGAAGGCTTTCTTCTGCAGCTGCCAGATACCACACTCACCTCTTCTAAAGGATCAAGTCTCCAGATATTCTTTCTATATTAACCACCTTCTCTGTGTAGCTCGGGTTTGGAAACTGTCAAGCTTGCTTTTCCAGTCTTGAATTTCTTTGTGTTTCTCTATCCAAAGATCATCCTCAACGACCGGACCATCCATGTGAAACACGACTTTACATCGGGTGTGAATGTGGAGAATGCAGCCCACCCCTGTGTAGGGGCCCCCTGTGCCCATGGGGGCAGCTGTCGGCCCAGGAAGGAGGGTTATGAATGTGACTGTCCCTTGGGTTTCGAAGGCCTGAACTGCCAGAAAGGTACATTTGGGGTCTTAGCTTTGCATCTTGGAGGGCATGGAAACCACAAACTGAATTATGGGGACTACCTTTTGTTGTCGACCCCCCCCCAGTAATGGGACTTGAACTCATAGCCCGACCCATATTCACCAAACACTCTGTCACTGAATTACATACCCAACCCTTCCTGTAGATTCTTATTTTGAAAGAACAAATCACTAAGTTGCCCAGGCTAGTCTTGAACTCATCTATAGCCCAGAAAGGCCTTAAATTTACAAACCTGTTTCCTCAACCTCCCCCAGAAGCTGGGATTACAGACCTAGAACCATGAGGGTTGGTGAGACCAGTACTTTTAAAGCAAATATTGGTAATACAGGTACAGCTAAATGGGTCATTTTGATAAACAACTTCCATAACATATATGTAAGGTACTATAATTGCTTAAGGAGAGTTCAGTCTGAAAATATCTCCATTAGAATAGGTAAATGGCCTCTTTATACCCTGCCCTGACCCTTCCCTAAGAAAGCTCTTGTAGGCTCTCTTCCAAAAGGTTAACCTGGACACAACAAAGACTTAAGGACTGATGCATATGAGCTACTTCAAAAACATCCTGCAAAGGAATACATTTGTTTATGTACTACTGATAAACATTTGCATACCTTAAAGAGAAATGTTACCCAAACACAGGAAAACAGGATCAAGACTTTAATTCTCCAAACCAAGGTATGCACACCATATTGAACCAGTCTGTCTCAAATGTTCTCAGTTATGAAATGGGGATGGCTACAGCAAGAGTATCTATCACCAGAGACAGCAGTATTAAACTAAAGGAGGGCGTGCATAGAAGCACGAAGAAGACCTGCTAGTCACTGCATTGATACTAGCCACTATTATTACTGATGAGAGAAATGAGCTCCCCTAGTGGGCTTCCACTGGGCCCTGTCTGAAAGGTTGGGAGGGCCACAAACTGCAGATTCTAATGGCCCCTGGCTGTACCCACCTAATAGAAGAAGAAGCCATGATCCTGGCATCTAGAAGTGTCCTCTCTGTACCTGTCCATATATGCCCAGATAAGGCTACATAGACCATCACGTTTCTACCATGAGAATGACCCACCTACCCCAAAGCAAACAGCCCTGAAAGAAAACAAGACACTGAATCTCTGAAAGATCCCATGTTTATTTTCTCGTGGTTTTACTTGTCACAGATGTATGATTTTACCAAAGGAAGAAAACCCTAAGTTTATAGGTAGACATTTTGTACATGGGGTGGTAGAGGGGTTATTTGTAGCAGCCATGGAAAATGTAAAGGATGCCAAACTTGACAGTTAAAGAGCTCAGTGGTGTTTGTTATATTTAAATGGTTTCCGGGGTTTGTCTGAGAGAGCATTTCTTTTTCTAAGCAAAGAGTAACTGTTTATGAACTTCAGATTGTAACATGCATGCTGTTATGAACCTATTAAAAGATGAGTCTTGGAGGAGTGTCTAGTTCGGGCTCAGGAGTAGCCTGTGCCTTCAGAAACTTGGGTTTGGAGTCAGGGGAGATGGCTCAGTTGGTAAAGCATTTGCTGGGGAAGCATAAAGACCTGATTCCAACTCCTCAGCACTCCCATAAAAAGTCTGGTGTGACATCATGTGCCTTAAAATCCCGGGGCTTGGAAGGTGGGGGGAAGGGACATACTGGGGCTTGTATGCCAGCTCATCTTGTGTAATCAGTAAGCTTGGGGCTCTATATAGATCCTGTGCCAAAAGATAGATAGATAGATAGATAGATAGATAGATAGATAGATAGATAGATAGATAGATAGATAGATAGATAGATAAGTGGTGGAGAGTGACTGAGAAAGATACCTGATATCAACCTCTGTCTTACACACAAATAGAGACATGTGTGCATATGTCAGCATGAACTCTTAGATATGTATGTCCATGTGTGCACATAAGCACATACATACACAGAAGAATGAAACTTGAATTTGCGGCTCGTCCTTCAGTGTTGGCCCTGAGTCTGATGGGTTGAAACAGACTTGCCAAGCTTGCTTCTGGTGCTGACCATCTAAATATAAGCTCTGGGCTTATGCAAACAGTTAGCTTTGGGGAATTAACGAAAGAAGGAAGGTGCATGTTATGATCTTGTTAGCCCGGTGTTCTGTCGCAGAACTTAGTCTGGATTCGCTATCAAGCATTCACATAGTGGCTCTGGTACTCTAGGCTCATGTCCAGTGCATAGCAGATCTCACTAGAATGGCAAGACTTGAGCAAGAGCTAAGGGAGTTGGCCATGGCAGAGAGCACATCTCTCTTTTCTGAAATAGCAGGCTAGAAGCTGATAAACCATTGGTCACCCTGCATGTTGCCCTAGTATCTCTCCCTGCCAGCTCTAAAATGAAAATACTATTTAGGAAAAGGAAACTTTGCAAAGACCAGGAAGGCTTTGCAGGAAGGTGTATGGGGGGGGGGGGGTTCACCTGCATCCCGTATCTCTTCTCCTGTGACAATGACTTGGGAGGGCTAAAGGGGCTCTGTGACAGTTTCTTCAGGTTTCAGTGGACACCTAACTGTGGATGGTAACCTACATGCTGCTAGGATGTTGAGCATCCTTTTCCATTGGAAGGGTTGGGGGGAAAGGCAAGGGAAATCTGCAGTGATCATACTCCTTAGAGCAGGAAGACACTGAGACACTATAAGCTGGGCAGATCCAAAGCTAGAAAGACCGAGAGTGCTTCGGACGCCCTCTGCGGTTGTCAGAGAGAATCCTGCCTCATTCAGCAAAGGGGTTCTTCTACATTGAGCAGCTGGAACTTTTCCTACTTCATCATAAAACTATACTTCAAAAGCAACAATATGCTCTAAACATTCGACACAGAAGGTTTAACTAGTTTTGGCTTTTTGTTTTGATTTGCCAGGATTTTGTGTGTGTGTGTGTGTGTGTGTGTGTGTGTGTGTGT